>NC_059426.1:178667714-178782298 GCF_021028975.2 Sphaerodactylus townsendi
ATTGACATAACCCAGAATCACACTGGCTTTCTTGGCCGCTGCATCACACTGCTGACATGCTCAGTTTGTGGTCTACTAGGACTCCCAGATCCTTTTTGCATGTAGTGTTGTCAAGCCAGGTGTTACATCTGTGCTTTTCATTTTTTCCGCCTAAGTTATTCTAACATTTATGCTTTACACTTACATTTAACCCACCCTAGAACCATGTTGTGAGGAAAATGTAACTTTAAAATATTTTAAACAAATCAAATACTCACAAAGGTGGGGGTTTAGAACTCTCTTTATCTGTTCACCTTTAGGTGCAGTAGTTATTATTTCTGTCAGCCTGTTAAAGGGTGAAAGGAAAAGAATAAACAGCCAACATTCAATTACATTTTACAAGTAAGAGGAAAGCAAAAAGGGGTTTTGGTTCCTCATATAATTCAAGTCAATGTCTGAGGGCTTAAGGTAAATTATTCAAGATGTACCTAAATGTAGGTGATATACAAAGGGTTGTACATGTAAAAGAACCGAAAAGGTTTTCCATACATGCTTGCCTCCATCTGTTTATTTATGGTCCAGCTTCTGTATTCAGTTTACGAACTGTTACTATTTTGGAGAACCAGGTTTGATTCCCCACTCTGCCAGTTGAGCTGCAGATGCTGATCTGGTGAACCAGATTAGCTTGTGCACTCCAACACATGCCAACTGGGTGACCTTAGGCTAGTCAAGTTCTTCAGAGCTCTCTCAGCCCCACCCACCTCACAGGGTGTTTGTGGTGGGGGAGAGGGGGGAAGGGAAAGGAGATTGTAAGCCCCTTTGAGTCACCTTACAGAAGAGAAAGGGGGGATATAAATCCGACTCTTCTTCCACAACAAAAAGGATAGAGATTTTGTGTTGTAAAAATGAAAGCTTCAGTAGATGAATTGTTACAACACCATACTGTCATGTGCACTACCGATTTTTTCAAAGGCAAAAAAGTCCCTCTGGTGGCTGGGTGGGATGGCAGCTACAGGAACTGGACACAAGGAATAGGCAGGGAGAAGCGCAGTGTGAACGTTCCACTGCCCCTGCAAAAGCAACATAAGCTACATACAGAATCACTGTCAAGTGGAACGACCCAAGAATCTGAAAAGCCACCCCCCATACCCTTGTTGGTGAACCTATGGCACTCCAGATGCCAATTGGCCATGCTGGCAGGGGCTGATGGGAATTGTAGTCCATGAACATCTGGAGTGCCATAGGTTCACCACCACTGACCTATACCCAATCACGGGGTTCTGCTTTTGTCATACTCCAAATTCCGTGCACGGAACACAGAAATACCTTTCCAAACTGGGCAGAGGTGATACCGCTTTGGCACAGTCGACAGGGTAGTGCTCCCGCACTGCAAACCGCACATCGTCCGCTTCGTCAGTGCGAAATCTCAGGATGTTTAGGATTAGGTATTCGTAGTCTGTAAGAACAATGTTCCCCTGTAAGAAATCCAAGAAAGCTTGTCACAAAATTGCAGGCATGGGATTTTCTATGCTCCCAGAACACACATCTCAAAGAAATGGAGCTTGCAGACACATATAGCACGGCAGAAGAAGAAGAAGTAGAAGAAGAAGAAAAAGAAGAAGAAGAAGGAGGAGGAGGAGGAGGAGGAGGAGGAGGAGGAGGAGTTTGGATTTATATCCCCCCTTCCTCTCCTGCAGGAGACTCAAAGGGGCTTACAATCTCCTTGCCCTTCCTCCCTCACAACAAACACCCTGTGAGGTACGTGGGGCTGAGAGAGCTCAGAGAAGCTGTGACTAGCCCAAGGTCACCCAGCTGGCGTGTGTGGGAGTGTACAGGCTAATCCGAATTCCCCAGATAAGCCTCCACAGCTCAGGCGGCAGAGTGGAGAATCAAACCCGGTTCCTCCAGATTAGATACACGAGCTCTTGACCTCCTACGCCACTGCTGCTCCAAGGTATGTCTGGCCTCCTCACTGTCAACCTGCTTTCACATCCTGCATATGAGCTCTCAAAGGCACCTGGTGGGCCACTGCAAGTAGCAGAGAGCTGGACTAGATGGACTCTGGTCTGATCCAGCAAGGCTCTTTCTTATGTTCTTATGACCTTTAGGAGGCAGCTGAGAACAGTTTTATTTAGGAACACATTTGATTAAAGCAGTCCTACTCTGGATATTAAATTTTGGCTCTGTGTATTTTATGCGATCTATTTTATGTATTTTATTTATATCGTAAGCTACTTTGACATATGTAAAGAAGAAAAGTCGCTAACAACTGTTGTAGAACAAAAAATTAGATAAACTTCCTGGAGGTCTCTTCTTGCATTCTGAAGATTTCTGAGTCACACACACCTCAAAAGTCCCACATCAATGGAAAGGATGCACATGACAAGTATTCCGGAAGAGGTGAGGTCAGGACACGGAAGCCACGTCCTACTCCTGGTGTTTTACACGCCTTCTCCCCACCTCTTACCCCAGTGATGGCGAACCTATGGCATGGGTGCCAGAGGTGGCACTAGGAGCCCTCTCTGTGGGCACGCACACACAGAGTTCGACATGTAGGGGGCGGAAAATCACCCCCCCACACACACATCTAGGCTGGCCTGGGCCACTGAGCATGGCATGCACGCACCACGGTGAGCAGGGAGGACACAGCTGGCAGGCCTGGTGCCTGTGCTCCAGGTGGCTGCTACCCGAGGGGGGGGGAGGGCACAGAGGAGGCAGAGATGCTAGAGAGGCACAGAGCAGTGCGCACGGGACTTGCTGGAGGCTAGAGCAGGCTGGCCCCTGCTCAAGCGGGTGGGGTGGAGGAAGAGGGAGCCAACCAGTTTTTTCTAAACTAAAACCTCAGCATACAGGTTAAATTGCCGGGTTGGCACTTTGCGATAAATAACTGGGGTTTGGGTTGCAATTTGGGCACTCGGTCTTAAAAAGGTTCGCCATCACTGGCTTACCCTGTCGTACAGCTCAATGATCAAGTGATAGGCGGCTTCGTCACTCCCAAATTGGAAATCGACTATTCTGTCAACACCAAGTTGCTTCACGCTCACCAGCCTTCTGGTCTTCAGGTGCTTGCGGCACTGTCGGGGGAGAAGAGCACAGACAGGTGGGAATGGCGTCAGCCTGGCAAGGCCATTTGAAAATATACAGTGATGACATCTGGGGGCTTCCTTACCCACAAACATACATATGCACCCTGCCTCCTACTGGAGAGGGGGCTGGAATACACCAGCATTAGATAGGACAGAGGGGGAAAGGAGAGCCCCTTCCCTTCCACAAAGAATCACTGGGACTAAAGACTACACAGAAGAGCTGACAGAGGTGTGGGGCAGAGAAACGGCTGCGCCTTCCCTTTGGCTACTGAAGGAAAGAGATAATGCATTGTCGAAGGCTTTCACAGCAGGAATCGCTAGGGTGTTGTGGGTTTTCCGGGTTGTGTGGCCATGTTCCAGTAGCTTTTTCTCCTGATGTTTTGCCTGCATCTGTGGCTGGCATCTTCAGAGGATCTGATAGTAGCAAAGCAAGTGGAGTCTCTCTCTCTCTCTCTCTCTCTCTCTCTCTCTCTCTCTCTCTCTCTGTGTGTGTGTATCTCTCTCTGTGGAATGTCCAGGGTAGGAGAAAGAACTAACTGCATTAAAAGTGTAAAGGGTGCCATTTGCAAGTACATATGCTAAAATGGGTAGATTCTATTTAACACATGCAAATTACGCTTGCAAAAATTACACACCACTGAGCAGGATTCCTGTTTGTTAAAGGTACAGATCCAGAGACCAAATAACAGCACTGCTAGTCTGAAACATTCCCTTCTCACCCCCAAGAAAACCTTCAGCAAGCCAAACAAAACAGTGAACTTGCCTTCATCGCAAAGCCAGACGGCATCATGTTCTTAGGCCATTCAAATTCGGTGGTGTGGATCCGAATACCAGATTCCAGAAGAAGAGTCGCCTTGCAGTCTGGCCTGTTGTGGGGGAGACAAAGAGGATCAGGGCATAGGGTCATGGCATAGGCCATGCTGGCAGGGGCTGATGGGAATTGTAGTCCATAATATCTGGAGTGCCAAAGGTTCGCCACTACGGGCATAGGGGATGACAGCTCCTCACACTGCATTCCTGGTTTGCTGCCACACACTTACCGCATAGCTACATTTCTTACTTTGGGAACTGCAAACTTGGGTTTGGGGGTTTGATTTTTGATAAAGAGGGGAAACATACATCACTGTCTCCTTATACTCTACAAGAAACTGGATCCAGTTTGCCTTTAAAGCGGATTTGAATTGGGACTGGGAACACAATAAACTTAGTTTCTTCCAGGAAAACCTGCAACAACATTAACAGTGTCAAGGGTGCTGGTTAAAAGGGCAACCTGATGACTATAAAGGGGTCAGACAAATCTGTGGTGAGAGGATTTATCAATATTTATTAGCTATGAGACCTAAATAGAGTGAAAGCAAACAACAGAATATGCTGTCACAAATAAGGAAGAGACATCGATGTTAAGGCCTCTTAAGAAGAAGAAGAGTTTGGATTTATATCCCCCTTTCTCTCCTGTAAGGAGACTCAAAGGGGCTTACAATCTCCTTTCCCTTCTACCCCACCACCAACAAACACCCTACAAGGTGGGTGGGACTGAGAGAGCTTTGAAGAACTATGACTAGCCCAAGGTCACCCAGCTGGCATGTGCTGGAGTGCACAAGCTATTCTGGTTCACCAGATAAGTTTCCACAGCTCAAATGGTAGAGCAGGGAATCAAAACCTACTCTTCTTCAGCTTTCAAAAAGGAGGAATCCTACTCATTCATTTTTCCTAGACGTAATTTAATTGTAAGATCTTTGCACTCAACCTGGCTTTTAATAGCTGGGTGCTGCAACAGATCTGTTCGTTTTCTTCATCAGTTCTCTCACTCATCATTTCCCGTATTTCAGTTATCTACTTTAACTGGTTGAAAAGAATAACACATGTTTAAAAATACAGAAAACACAACAAACAAGGAAACTCAGCTCTTACTTCTGAAGGCGGATGAGGTACGTCTTATTATCCACATCATAAATGTTGTATACTCTCATTCCCAAGAGGCTGTGTATGTAAACGAGACAAAATGTTGTGAACATCGTTTGTCGTCTCTACATAAAAGCAGGTAAGAGAACGAGACGGGAGTCCATACTGATTTTTAAAAATTGAACCAAGAACTCTCTTAACAAACAGATCTGTGTCCAGCGGCACCTTAGAAAGCAACAAGATGCTCAGGGTATATGCTTTCACAAGTTGAAGCTGCCTCCTTTAGATAGTACAGTGATAGCGAACCTTTTCGAGACCGAGTGCCCAAATTGCAACCCAAAACCCACTTATTTATTGCAAAGTGCCAGCATGGCAATTTAACCCGAATACTGAAGTTTTAGTTTAGAAAAAACAGTTGGCTCCGAGGCGTGCATTACTTGGGAGTAAGCTTGGTGGTAGTCGATGGCTTTGCTTTGACGCAACCGTGCAACTCTTCCAATGGGTGAATCACGACCCTAGGAGGGTTTACTCAGAAGCAAGCCCCATGGCCAGCAACCAAGCTTACTCCCAGGTAAAGGATCGCGCTGTAGTTCTTCACATGAAAATCAGTGGGGTTTAAGAGCGCTTAACAGGGTTACCTACCCTGCTTCCCCAAAACTAGGTCTTAGGTTTAATGCTAATAATTGAGCCCAGCGGCCCAGGCCAGCCTAGATGTGTATGGGTGGGGGGGTGGGAACAACTCTGCTTGCACGTGTCCACAGAGAGGGCTCTGAGTGCCACCTCTGGCACCCGTGCCATAGGTTCGCCACCACAGAGATAGTGCTTACTTGTACTTTAATTCTCTAAAGCTTGTACCCTGAGAATCCTGCTGGTCTTTAAGGTGCTCTACTGGACTCAAATCTAGCTGTTCTACTGCAGACCCACACTGCTACTCTCTGAACCTCTCCCAACAAATGTTTGGTAAAGCGACAGACATCCTGAGGGGATTCAAAAAGCAAGTTTTTGAGAAAAAGGCAAGGAGAAAAAAGAGCTTTCAGCCCCCATAAAAATTAACAAATGCACTGAAGCATCAACTGCTGTTGCAGGCGCCACTTTGTCATGCTTATGATGTTGTCGTCTGAAGGAGACTCCCCCACCGCTCCTCCCAGGGCATGTATTCCAGACCTCCTCTGGACCTGCTCCAACTTGTCAACATCCTTTTTGAACTGTGGCACCCAGAACTGGATACAGTATTCCAAGTGAGGTTTGACCAATGCAGAATAGAGTGGTACTATTACATCCCACAATCTCTAGACGCTATACTCCTATATACTCCTATAGCAGGAGATCGCCAGGTGCTACCTGGAGATTGGCAACCGGAACCCCGAACCCCGCCCTCTGCAGGCTCCGCCCCCAAATCTCCAGGGCAGAGCTGGCAACCCTATGCCAGCCAGCCAAGCTGCATGCAGGTGGAGGACGGACTGCTGAGACCTGACAGGTCGACCACGTCTTCCCACCTAGAGCCTTTTCTTGGAGGGAGGGGAGGGAACGACAACAAAGGGGCGTGGCCTCAGTCCACAAGGGGGCGTGGCCACCTGTACGCACCTGTGACGGAGCTCAGCTATCACCGCCCGGATATCGACGGTGCTGAAACGGGATTTCATGGCGGACAAGAAGCCGGCTAATCCCTAAGAGAATCCCGTCAGCCGGACGCCGCTTTCCCCCACTTCATCCACCGCCATGCAGTTACCTGTCCTGACAGGGGCAAATCGGAGCGCACGCATGCGCGCTCGGCCCCGTGACTACGGCACGGCAGGGAGACCAAAACTATTCGGTTGGGGGACGCCTCGGGAACCAGTAGGAATGTCAGAGGCGAGACCATTCTTCGCTCCCTGAGTGGTCCCGCCTCTGACATTCCTATTGGATCCTGCGGCTTCCCCGGGATCCAATAGCGTTGCGAGTGGTGGGAGCGCCCTCTGCCGGAGGCCCTGGGAATAGCAACTTCCTAAGCAAGTGGGAAATTTGCTCAGAAAGGTTCGTGTTTTAAATACAAGCCTGTCTAGGTTGGGACCCTCCGCCCCACGTGATGCATGCGGTCAGCACTGCCCACTTCTTTTTCTCCTAGCTGCCTGCAGTCTGCTGTAAAGCTAAGCCCCCAGTGTTCAAAATACGCATCAGCAGAAGTAGTAAGTCGCCAGCTCTGGCTTCAGAAACTGCTGGAGATAGAATCATAGAGTTGGAAGGAACCCCAAGGGCCATCTAGTCCAACCCCCTGCCTTCCAGCCTCTGTTTAAAAACCTCCAAAGAAGGAGGTTTTTAACTATCCACTATCCGAGACAGTTGCATTCCACTGTCCAACAGCCCTGATGGTCAGGAAGTTCTTCCTGATGTTTAGGTGGAATTTCTTTTCCTGCACCTTGAACCCATTTCTCCTGGTCCTAGCCTCTGGAGCAGCAGGAAACAAGCTTGCTCCCCCACCAACATTACATTCTGAGATTGCAGATGCCTGAGCAGACCAGGTGCTTGGGAGCAGCAGCAGCAGCAGAAGGCCCTTGCTTTCACCTCCTGCAGGTGAGCTCCCAAAGGCACCTGGTGGGCCACTGCGAGGAGCAGAGAGCTGGACTAGATGGACTCTGGTCTGATCCAGCTGGCTAGTTCTTATGTTCTTCAAATATCAAACAGGGCTATCGTGTCAGCTCTCCCCCAGCTCCAACCCCAAATCTGTGGAATTCCCTCCCTGTTCTTCTGGGTCTTGTTGATGCTAGGAACTACATTTCCCAGAAGGAGTTGCGAGCACCAGACCGGCCAACCCCGCCCATCAGGGTAGGGGTGGGTGGGGAGGGGCGGCTTTTTCTCGCAGGGGGCGCAGGAGGTCTGGGGTGATCCATGGAGTCGCTCCTGCCTCCCTTTCCCCGGCGGGAGGGAGGATCCGGCTCTTGCACGGTGAGGGGGGGGGGATCCTCAAACAGGTCATGGGGGAGGCAATGATGCTGCAACGGGGTGCAAGGGCGGGGGGCTGGCCGGAGGGAGAGAGGAGAGGGGGGTCTTCCCCGGGCAAGATCTGGGGGTGGCGTGGGGGGGGTGTTGTGTTTCCACCCCCTCCAGTGTCCTCTAGCCCAAAAGCCCTGCGCTTATTCTGCGCTGAACCCCCAGACCAGGGTGGGTCCCCAACCCTTGGAGCCCCCGGGCACAGCTGGAAGTCTGCCCGGGCAGGGGGGGCAACCTGGCAGCTGCAGGAGGCGGAGCCAGCCCCCCAATGGCTGCCAGGGCTGCACCTCAGTCCCACAGTGGGGGTACTTGGCCAGGGCGTGGGGGGCGGGGTGGGCAGCTGCTGCCATAGCAACGTACTAAAAATCTGCTCTGCCAATCAAATCTTCAATAGCCCATCAGACCCTTCCTCACCCACTTCCTAAAATCACTTGGTGGGCGCCAGAAAAGGTGTAAACAAATGCCATGCAGCCCACAGGTGCCAGGTTGGGGACATAAGAACATAAGAACGAGCCTGCTGGATCAGGCCAGAGTCCATCTAGTCCAGCTCTCTGCTACTCGCAGTGGCCCACCAGGTGCCTTTGGGAGCTCACCTGCAGGAGGTGAAAGCAAGGGCCTTCTGCTGCTGCTGCTGCTCCCAAGCACCTGGTCTGCTCAGGCATCTGCAATCTGAGATCAAGGAGGATCAAGATTGGTAGCCAGAGATCGACTTCTCCATAAATCTGTCCAAGCTAAAAAAGACCAACCCACCGTCCGATCCGTTCATTGTGTGGTTCTTTCTGCCCTCCTTCGCTCATTCGCGGCGCTCTTTTTTCCACGCTCCGCAGGCTGACCCCGAATAAGTGTTTGGCCGTATTTTGCTCCCGTAATGGAAGTACGCTTTGGGCCTGTCCGGTCATTTGCTTTCTGTGTGAGGACATTATTACATACATCCGTTTTGTAGGAGAATGTCCATTTGATTGTTTTGGAGGCCAGCGAAACTGGCACCCTCTGTGTCGTGACCACAGCTAGAAGACTTGTATTATTACAACACTGGGAAAATAAATGCCCGTTTCTGGTAAATCAGTGGGTTGAGAACCTTAGAAAGTTAACAGTATTTGACTGCACGGCATATAGAAGACTATTACACATGAAGAAGAAGAGTTTTGGATTTATATCCCCCTTTCTCTCCTGCAGGAGACTCAAAGGGGCCGACAATCTCCCTGCCCTTCCCCCCTCACAACAAACACCCTGTGAGGTGGGTGGGGCTGAGAGAGCTCCGAGAAGCTGTGACTAGCCCAAGGTCACCCGGCTGCCGTGTGTGGGAGTGCACAGGCTAATCTGAATTCCCCAGGGTGTTTAGGACTAATAAAAGGAAACACTTCTTCATGCAACATGTGATTGGTGTTTGGAATATGCTGCCACAGGAGGTGGTGATGGCCACTAACCTGGAGAGCTTTAAAAAGGGCTTGGACAGATTTATGGAGGAGAAGTCAATCTATGGCTACCAATCTTGATCCTCCTTGATCTCGGATTGCAAATGCCTTAGCAGACCAGGTGCTCAGGAGCAGCAGCAGCAGAAGGCCATTGCTTTCACATCCTGCATGCGAGCTCCCAAAGGCACCTGGTGGGCCACTGCGAGTAGCAGAATGCTGGACTAGATGGACTCTGGTCTGATCCAGCAGGCTAGTTCTTATGTTCTTAGATTAGCCTCCACAGCTCAAGCGGCAGAGCGGAGAATCGAACCCAGTTCCTCCAGATTAGATACACAAGCTCTTAACCTCCTACGCCACTGCTGCTTTAATATCTGGGGCTTAAATGGAACACCTCTTGGACTTCACAACAAAGTGAATACCAACCAAGGACCAAGCAGAGTTCAAGCTTCAGAGATGTATCGCAGAGAGTAGTGTGTTACACACGGTGTCCACTTCTCTCTGTGATATACCTCTGAAGATACCAGCCACAGATGAAGGCGAAATGTTAGGAACAGGATCCACCAGACCACGGCCACACAGCCTGGAAAGCCCACGACAACCAGTTGAGTCCGGCCATGAAAGCCTTCGACAACACCTGGCCTTTCCCATCCCCTTTACTCCACAGTGTTGAGATTCAAATAATTTAACAACCGGTTCTGGTGGTGGGATTCAAATAATTTAACAACTGGTTGTGTACAAGCATCATTTTAACAACCAGTTCTGCTGGTGCGAACCTGCTGAATCCCACCACTGCCCCTCCAGTTTTCCAAAGAAGTTGTAAAAGACAGAAAAACAATCCCTGGAGCTGAGGCACCTCTAAGTCGGTGGCAGATGGTAAGAGAGATAGTTAGCTTCCTGCCCCCATGAGATAACGGATGCAAATCTCTCATGGGACCAGAGGGCCAGGGGAAGCCTAGTTATCTACAAAGCGTGTGAAGCCATAAAGTAAGGATCAAGGAAAGAATGCTCCAAATGACAATGGTTACATATATCTTTTAGCAGCACTGATTTGTTGTTTTAACGGTTACATTGATTCAGGAATGCATCTCCAGGACATAGATAGTCCACAGAGACTGGGCCCATAACCTGATAGCAGACTTGAGCGGTACTACTCAAAGTCGACAAGTGGGCATATACAGCAAACTCCCACCTTCAAGAAGAAGAAATACTCCACACAGCAGATTATTTCAAAGGAAGGCTTTTACCTTAGAGTTGCTATATGTACATGATACTATATACAGAGTACATTACACAGTCCAACAAAGTGCTCCGCCAGGCACTTGTTTCCTTAAGGAACAAACACACAGTACATTGCTGTTGCTTATATACATGGTTCCACCAATCACTGTAAAGGTCACTTGCAACTGGAATGAACCGGTCTGCTTGCTGTTCTCCAGCTGTCAGATCATGCCTTTCTTTGCTGACTCATACCTCTGCTGGATAGGATATGATCACCATGATCTAACTGTCATGACGATTCCCCTGACAAATAGAAATCTGCCTTTGAGATATCAGGAAATCTGTATTTAAAAAACCGGCTACATGTCAAGTTTCTCCACAATTTGTTAGCCAAAGGAATGGATTTCCTTTCAGAATTTTAAATGACTGCTTCCACCCCTTTGTTTTTCTCTCTGCCTAGAACTGTCCTTCCTGATGGTGCCAACTTCCTTAGGGGGAGCAGCCGTGGCTCACTGGTAGGTCAGGGGGCTAGAGCAACTCCCTATCGGGAGCAGCTAAAAACACTTAGGGCTGTTTAGCTTCAAAAAAAGGTGGGTAAGTTCTATGAAATTAAGCCTGAATTAATTAAGAGAGGAGACAGGGAGATGCTTTTCTCCCTCTCATAATACTAAAATGCTGGATCATCTCCTGAAGCTAAAGGGTGAGAGATTCAAAACCGACAAAGGAAGTATTTCTTCACACAATGCATAGTTAACTGTGGAACTCCCTGCCCCAGGATCTGGTGATGGCTGCCAGCTTGGAAGGCTTTAAGAAGGGACTGGAGCCATTCGTGGAGGATAGGACTATCCATGGGAAACAGACGAAATGGATACTAGTTATGATGCATACCTGTTCTCTCCAGTATCACAGCAGAATGCTTATTATTATTAGGTGCTATTGAATACAAGCAGGATAATGCTGCTGTAGTTGTCCTGTTTGTGGGCTTCCTACGGACATCTGGTAAACAGACTGCTGGATTTGATGGTCTGATCCAGCACAGCTTTTCTTATTTATCCATCTATCCATCTATCCATCTATCCATCTATCCATCCATCCATCTATAGTTAAACTTATAGACCGCCCTCCCCCGAAGGGTTCAGGGAGTTTTACAACAACAACAAAACAGATAATACGGCGGCATATAAGTACCAGAACAATTTATTTATTTATTTATTTATTTATATATTCGGTTTATAGACCGCCCTCCCCCTAAGGGCTCAGGGCGGTGAACAACATAGATAGAGCACAATATATCAAATCAAATTAAAATTCGTTAAGTTAAGTAATACAGGCTCTAAAAGATAAAATATAAACCTTCCCCATTAAAATGCAGCATTAAAATTAGTATTAATACAAGATGGCATCTACTGTTAACTCCTCAACCCCCAGGGGTGGTAGGATTCAATGATGTTATCAGAAGAGGGGGGAGCGAAGAGGAGGGAGGGGCCCTCATCAACGGCTGGTCTCCCCGAAGGCCCGGCGGAACAGTTCGGTCTTACAGGCCCTGCGGAACTCAGCAAGGTCCCGCAGGGCCCGGACAGTTGGTGGTAGAGCGTTCCACCAGGCTGGGGCCAGAGCTGTGAAGGCTCTGGCCCTGGTAGAGGCCAGCCGTATCATTGAGGGGCCAGGGATCACCAGTAAATTGGCCTCTGCTGAGCGCAGAGGCCGGTTCGGGACATATGGGGTAAGACGGTCCCGCAGGTACGGAGGTCCCAGGCCGCGCAAGGCCTTAAAGGTTAACACCAACACCTTGAAAGTGATTCGGTATTCAACTGGTAGCCAGTGCAAGCGGCTGAGCACAGGTGTAATATGTTCTCGCATGGCACTTCCTGTAAGCATACGAGCCGCTGCATTCTGGACCATTTTTAATCTCCGAATCAAGCGCAAGGGAAGGCCCGCGTAGAGCGAGTTGCAATAGTCTAACCTGGTGGTGACCGTTGCATGGACCACAGTGGCCAGGTCAGCTTGAGAGAGGAAGGGGGCCAGCCGTCGGGCCTGACGAAGATGGTAAAATGCGACCCGGGTTATATGGGCCACCTGGGTCTCCATTGAAAGAGACGAATCCAGGTGGACCCCCAGGTCGCGAACAGAGGGGACTGGTGCCAATACAGTCCCCTCCCACACCGGCGGCTGGAAATCCCCCCCCTCCCCCCCACGACCCAGCCAAAGGGTCATAATATAACATTTCAAAATAGCAAACAGATGGCGTCTAATGGCTAAAACTCCTCTAAGAGGGGGACAGCAGGGTCCCAGCTGTTAAAAGAAAGGGAACAGGTGGGGGGGGGGAGGGGGGAATCAGAGGCTGGTCTCCCCAAAAGCCCGGCGGAATAGCTCAGTCTTACAGTCTTGTGTTTTATGAGCCTCTACTGTGCACGCAGAAGGTACTGCGTTCAGTTCTCAGCATCTCCAGTGAAAAACGATTTACAATGGGTGAAATGTTCATCCAGCCTCCGTTTAAAAACCTCCAAAAAGGAGACTCCACCACACATGCAATCAAGCTCTTAACCCTCGCCTTTTGCAAGCATACCCAAGGGTGCTGTTTCTTCCTCCGCCAGCTCGCTAGTGCTTAAGGTCACAGTCTCCATGTCTTCTTCTTGCACTTTGACCTTCCGCTCCCCTTTGTGTCTCCAAACGCAGGAGTCATCGACCTGTAATAGGAAACGGAAAACTTCGTTCTCATTGAATACAGGCAAAAACCCAAAGAATCTGGAAACCACCAATCACAGGACGAACCAGAAAGGATGCCTGGAATACAGGCTTGGCTGATGACAGGCAATACTGAAAATGTATGCATTTGCACACACAAAATATATTGGTCTTTTACACTGGAATTACCACTGCATTTGGTATTTCTTTTTAAATTCATGCCTAATCAAGTTCAATATTACAGAAGCTACAATGGTAAGAAATGATATTCTGTTTGAAAATCAGCTGACATGCATTCATTTCTAGCTAATAAACCACGCTATTTTATGCATTACTCTACTGCTAAATTAAAACATTGAATTAAAAATTGCTAACTTTCATGTCAAATCCCGAAACTGTACAGGGCAAATAATTTTACCATTAAATGTTTATCATAAATATTTAATAGTGATTACTGCTTATTAGGAAGTAATTTGGTCTTTTAATACCTAGAAAAAATTCAGCACTAGTTCCTTCCTTCCTTCCTTCCTTCCTTCCTTCCTTCCTTCCTTCCTTCCTTCCTTCCTTCCTCCCTCCCTCCCTCCCTCCCTCCCTCCCTCCGTCTCTCCTCCCTCCCTCCCTCCGTCTCTCCTCCTTCCTTCCTTCCTTCCTCCCTCCCTCCCTCCGTCTCTCCTCCCTCCCTCCCTCCCTCCCTCCCTCCCTCCGTCTCTCCTCCTTCCTTCCTTCCTCCCTCCCTCCCTCCCTCCGTCTCTCCTCCTTCCTTCCTTCCTTCCTTCCTTCCTTCCTTCCTTCCTTCCTTCCTTCCTTCCTTCCTTCCTTCCTTCCTTCCTTCCTTCCTTCCTTCCTTCCTCCCTCCCTCCCTCCCTCCCTCCCTCCCTCCCTCCCCCCCTCCCTTCCCCCCTATCCCCACAGGGCTCATATGCAATCTTTAAAAACATATGAAAAGATAAATAAAAGTATAATATTAGAACTATGACAATTCAATGCCAAGACAGATGGTAAAAACAGATGGCAGTAGGAAAAAATAGACAGTCTCTTTTGCTGAGTCTGGTAAGAAAACTCTCTTGCAACCCACTGGCCAGACCACACACATCTGTCTCTTTCAGCACTTTTATATACCTACGTACAACCAAACTTTGTTATATGTTGGAGTCCTCTCCATTCATTTTTCAGAGCTGCAAACTACCCTCCCTGTTTCAAACAACCAGGCTACCAGACCATCACAGTACAGGGAGGTGCTGACAAAACCCTCTAGTAAAAATTTTCCTAATGTCTCCAAAATAAACAGCAGTCATAAGCTGCAGGCACAATACCTTAAATAAGAAACTAAAGCCCATCATCAGATAGGAAGGAGGGAGGAAATTCTTTTTCCCTGGAAAAGAAGAGCACAGGATCAAGGCCTTGTGTACAGGCGCGTAGCTACCATGGGGCTCTTTGCAGCCGGCTGAACTGAAGTAAGTGGGTGGGGACATAGGGGGCGAAGGGGTAGGGCACGGGGGGGGGGCAGGGGCCTGTGGGGCGGCGCCATCCCCCCCATGCCACTGCATGTCTATTCCATAATTCTGCCCAGCAAGTGTAGAAGAAGAAGAGTTTGGATTTATACCCCGCCTTTCTCTCCTGTAAGGAGACTCAAGGTAGCTTACAAGCTCCTTTCCCTTCCTCTCCCCACAACAGACACCTTGTGAGGCAGGAGGGGCTGAGAGAGTTCTGGGAGAACTGTGACCCAAGGTCACACAGCAGGAACGCAGGAGTGCGGAAACACATCCGGTTCACCAGATAAGCCTCTGCCACTCAGGTGGAGGAGTGGGGAATCAAACCCAGTTCTCCAGATAAGAATCCACCTGCTCTTAACCACCACACCACGCTGGCTCTCCTGCATGCTGAGCCCCATCATCTTAGAATCTCTTCCTGAAGTTACACAAATCAAAATGGCTGAGAACTGCACCCTTCCTGTCTCAGGATCCTTAGCCTGGCAGGATCCCAGGAAAGGGCCGCCGATCTCCAAGGAATTCTTACCCCTGATCATGAAGCTTCCTGTGGTCAGGTACTCTCCTGTGGGGGCCGTTTTAGATACCTACAAGGAATGTGACCACAGATGTTGATTAAATGCTTTTTGAAAAAAAATAATTAACCAAAGAAAAATGTCCCCCATATGTCCCTTTGCGGCCTCTGCGTTCGGCAGAGGCCAACTTGCTAGTGGTCCCCAGCCCCTCGATGATGCGGCTGGCTTCTACCTGGGCCAGGGCCTTTACAGCCCTGGCCCCTGCCTGGTGGAACACTTTACCATCAGCTATCCGGGCCCTGCGGGATCTTGGAGAGTTCCGCAGGGCCTGCAAGACCGAATTGTTCCACCGGGCGTTTGGAGGGGCCAGCTGCTGACGTGCGCCCTCCTCCTCCCCCTTTTACATTCTGGGCCCTTAATTTTTATGGGGCCCTCAGCTCTCCGGGTTTGTTTGTTTTTTCCAGGGTGGGTTTATTACATTTTATGAAGTTTTATGCTGGACGCCGCTGTAATCTTGTTTAATCCGCTGTTTTAACTGGGTTTTAATGTAATTGTTTGTTATTCGGGGGAGGGGCGGTATATAAAATTGATCATAAATAAAATAAATAAATAAAAAGAGATAAACCCCCATGAAGGCTATAGCCAATCCTGGAGGCAAACAAAAACCCGACATTCAGCAACCAGCGGTGGGTAAACAAAAGAGGGCCTTTCCTGTAGCAGCCCCATGATTTTGGAACAACCTCCCCGAGGAGAAATGCCTGGCCCCTCACTTTTGGTCTTTAGAAGGCAACTGGAGATGGTTTCATTTAGGACTGCATTTGGTTAAGTTTACTTGCAGTCCTGTGATTTTAAATTTCAGTTGTTATATTTTCATGTGTTTTATTTTAGGTGTGGTCAGCTGCCTTGAGTTCCATAAGGAAGAAAGACAGCTAATAAAATATTTTTTAATAAATAAGGTAAAATAAAACAAACCAGGTGTGGCCAGGATGACATCCTACTTCTCACAGGCATCTTTCACCTGGGAGCTCTTCCCAAATGATTCACGTGTCCATGAACACACATGAATACCTTCCCCAGTCCCTGACAAAACATACAAACGTGGCTTCCTGCATATAAAGGCAGTTTCAGGACAGTGGCTGTGTTAGTCTGTAGTAGCGGAACAAAATCTGCAGGCAGCAGCACCTTAAAAACCAATACAAGTTTCCAGGGCATAAACTTTTGTGAGTCAAAGTTATCAGATCCAAATGAGAATGGAGATTCGTCAGCCCTTCTTTGTAATAACTATTCCACCGTATTGTCGAAGGCTTTCACGGCCGGAATCACTGGGGTGCTGTGTGGTTTCCGGGCTGTCTGGCCGTGTTCTAGCAGCATTCTCTCCTGACGTTTCGCCTGCATCTGTGGCTGGCATCTTCAGATCCATCTATCAGATCCTCTGAAGATGCCAGCCACAGATGCAGGCAAGACATCAGGAGAGAATGCTGCTAGAACACGGCCATACAGCCCGGAAACCACACAGCACCCCAACTATTCCACCTTTTCAGCTAGATATAAGGGCTGATGGATCTTCGTTCTCTGACGACCTGGAGAGCCATCAAGGATCTACTATCTTGGGAGTAGTATCATGAGTTCTAGTATCTTGGGAAAGGGAGAAAAAGTTCACTCTTAAAGAGTCAACTTTTTCTCCCTCTTCCGAGATACTAGAACTCAAGTTGATGGGCAGTTGATTCAGTAGATGGGCAGCTGATTCAGGAGGAAGAAAAGAAAGAAAAAAAGAAATACTTCTTCACACAATGAGTGATTAAAATGTAGAATTGGCTGCCAGAGGATCCAGTGATGGACACAGGCTTTAAAAAGGGATCAGACAGATTCATGGAAGACAAGACTATTAGGGGCTACTAGCCATGGTGACTAAAGGGAACCTCCTTGTTCAGTCAACCACAGAATCTCAGTGCCAGGAAGCAACATCGGGGGAAAGGCCTCCATGTCCTATTGTTGGACCTCCAGAGGAACTGGCTGGTCGCTGTGTGAGACAGGATGCTGAAGTAGGTGGAATGCTGGTCTGATCCAGCAGGGCTCTTCCAATGTTCTTAAGCGAGCTTTAGCTAACACCCTGGATTTTGTTGGTCTTTAAGATGCCACTGGGCTCGATGTTTGCTCTGCATATCAAGAGTATTTCTCAGAATCATTCACAAAAGGGATCCTGGTGAGCTGCATTTCTCAAGCAAGCCTGAAAGCTCCACCCCAAGGCCTCATTACCTGGTGATGATACACCCACCAGGCGCTAGTGATGACTCGAGCGTCCCAGGCCGCACTGTAACACAGAGCCATTGTGCCTGCCTCGGTGAGCGTCCGCGGTGGGATCGGGTCCCCTGGAACAGCAGCACCAGAAGAGGGTCAGTGTTAGGACAGACAAACGCTAAACTGCTAGAAGGCTTTAAAACAGCCACTTTGGAAGAGGAGAAGAAAAATGAAAATGTATCACTATAAGGCAGTGATGGCGAACCTTTTCGAGACCGAGTGCCCAAATTGCAATCCAGAACCCACTTAGTTATCACAAAGTGCCAACGCGGCAATTTAACGTGAATATTGAGATTTCAGTTTAGAAAAACCGATTGGCTCCAGGGTGCGCGTTACTCAGGAGTAAGCTTGGTGAAGCAACCATCCAACTTCTTCGAATGGGTGAATCACGACCCTAGGAGGGTTTACTCAGAAGCAAGCCCCAGTACCAGCAACCGAGCTTGCTCCCAGGTAAAGGATCGTGCCTAGGCCAGTCTAGATGTATGTGGTTGGGGTGATTTTCCACCCCCCCACATGACGAACTCTGGGCATGCGTGCCCACAGAAAGGGCTCCGAGTGCCACCTCTGGCACCCGTGCCATAGGTTCGCTACCGCTGCTATAAGGTAAAAGGCACACAAACTGTTCCAAAAGGAGATGCAGAGACACTTGAATGCCAGGTGTTGTGACTTTTGCTTTGTCTGTGAGAACTCAGCCTTGGAGAAAATACTTTGGTTTGTGAATCAGTCCTTTCTATTAACAGAGCACCAGAACATTAGACGGAAAATTGTCTTGAGCTAGCATAAGCCGCACTGCAAAGGAGGCGCAGGGATTCATCCTCAGGGGAGAATTAGAATCAGAAAATATTTCAGTCCCCTAAACGTGTAATCTGATCTAGCATGTCTATTTCTGCATTTTGCCTCTTGCTGATTTTATTTCTCTACAGCAACAGATGCTTGAATAGAAATATTCAGGCGTGGTTTGTATGTTGCATTCCCCAAAATCTAAAAACCTTGAGCAGTAAAAAATATAGAATGAGCAGTAAAAATGAGCAGATACACACACACACACACACACACACACACACACACACACACACACACACACACACACACACACATATATACATACACATATATACACATATATACATACACATATATACACATATATACATACATATATATACATATATATATACATATATACATATATATATACATATATACATATATATACATATACACACACACTTATTTATTTATTTATTTATTTAATGGAATGAGCAGTAAAAAATATTTTAAAGACGGCATAGCAGGAACTTCCCTTACATCATTTAAGGTGGGGGAAAACAGGGTTCCCAGCTATTTAAGCACCCCCGTTTCTCCCAACATATTTTCCTTGAGGAATCACCTGTTGGGTTCTTGATGACACAACTGGTGGCTCCGTGAAGATCCGCGTGGACATAGACATCACCTTGTGTAAGAGAGGAGAAGACACCAAGAGAGATCAGTCATGATTCTCAGAGCAACCAGCAAGATGCATATCCATTTACCTGGTACATTTTTACCCCCACCCTCCACCCTCACCTCACAGAGGAATATCTAGGGAAAATGTAGCCCCCCCCCACCCCCATATGGGCGGCCGCCCTCACCCCACCACGACCAAACAACTTTGTTTGCAACAGGCCTTGAAGTCAGTGTATGGACCCGGGGGGGGGGGGAAGGAGGAGGGGCATGGGGGGCGATTTTCCGCCCCCCATGTGACTACGTGGCCGCAGCCGGGGGATATCTGACCCCTAGGCAGTATGCTCCTGCTACCTCAGGGCAGCAAGAATGGGTCTCCCCTCCCTACTTCAGTTTTGAAACAACCCTGTGAGATTTCTCAGCCCAAATAAGCGTGGATGGCCCAAGGTCACCCAGCAAACTTCACAGCACAGTGAACCCCAATCTCAGAAATGACGTGCGTGCCAAGCCTCCATTCACACTGATTCATGGGATGTACGCAGAGGTGGGATCCAGCAGGTTCTCACAGGTTCCCGAGAGTAGGTTACTAATTATTTGTGTGTCCCGAGAGGGGGTTACTAATGGGTGATTTTGCCACGTGATTTTTGCCTTAGTTACGCCCCTCCACTCAGCAGCAGCACACAGAACTTGAAGCAGTCTAGCAGGAGGTGCACCGGTGTGCATGGCAGCCTGCGCCTGCGTGCATTCGTTTCCCACCCAAGGACCGGCGCAGCGGCTGCGTCCTTGCCACAGCCCCGCCCAGGAATGCCCCACCCAGGAATGCCCGGCCACGCCCCCCGTCGTGCCCCGCCCAGCCCCATTGGCGCTACACCACAGTTTGAATCCCACCACCATGGGAACCCGTTATGAAAATTTTTGGATCCCACCACTGGATTTAGGTTCATCATGTGTTACATGGGGGCTCACCTGGCCTCAGATACCTCTTGACGATCATTTCGTTTTGCTGGGGGGGGGGGGGGGGGGGGGGGGGCGGGGGGGGGGGGGGGTGGGGGGGGGGGGGGGGGGGGGGGGGGGGGGGGGGGGGGGGGGGGGGGGGGGGGGGGGGGGGGGTGGGGGGGGGGGGGGGTGGGGGGGGGGGGGGGTGGGGGGGGGGGGGGGTGGGGGGGGGGGGGGGTGGGGGGGGGGGGGGGTGGGGGGGGGGGGGGGTGGGGGGGGGGGGGGGTGGGGGGGGGGGGGGGTGGGGGGGGGGGGGGGTGGGGGGGGGGGGGGGTGGGGGGGGGGGGGGGTGGGGGGGGGGGGGGGTGGGGGGGGGGGGGGGTGGGGGGGGGGGGGGGTGGGGGGGGGGGGGGGTGGGGGGGGGGGGGGGTGGGGGGGGGGGGGGGTGGGGGGGGGGGGGGGTGGGGGGGGGGGGGGGTGGGGGGGGGGGGGGGTGGGGGGGGGGGGGGGTGGGGGGGGGGGGGGGTGGGGGGGGGGGGGGGTGGGGGGGGGGGGGGGTGGGGGGGGGGGGGGGTGGGGGGGGGGGGGGGTGGGGGGGGGGGGGGGTGGGGGGGGGGGGGGGTGGGGGGGGGGGGGGGTGGGGGGGGGGGGGGGTGGGGGGGGGGGGGGGTGGGGGGGGGGGGGGGTGGGGGGGGGGGGGGGTGGGGGGGGGGGGGGGTGGGGGGGGGGGGGGGTGGGGGGGGGGGGGGGTGGGGGGGGGGGGGGGTGGGGGGGGGGGGGGGTGGGGGGGGGGGGGGGTGGGGGGGGGGGGGGGTGGGGGGGGGGGGGGGTGGGGGGGGGGGGGGGTGGGGGGGGGGGGGGGTGGGGGGGGGGGGGGGTGGGGGGGGGGGGGGGTGGGGGGGGGGGGGGGTGGGGGGGGGGGGGGGTGGGGGGGGGGGGGGGTGGGGGGGGGGGGGGGTGGGGGGGGGGGGGGGTGGGGGGGGGGGGGGGTGGGGGGGGGGGGGGGTGGGGGGGGGGGGGGGTGGGGGGGGGGGGGGGTGGGGGGGGGGGGGGGTGGGGGGGGGGGGGGGTGGGGGGGGGGGGGGGTGGGGGGGGGGGGGGGTGGGGGGGGGGGGGGGTGGGGGGGGGGGGGGGTGGGGGGGGGGGGGGGTGGGGGGGGGGGGGGGTGGGGGGGGGGGGGGGTGGGGGGGGGGGGGGGTGGGGGGGGGGGGGGGTGGGGGGGGGGGGGGGTGGGGGGGGGGGGGGGTGGGGGGGGGGGGGGGTGGGGGGGGGGGGGGGTGGGGGGGGGGGGGGGTGGGGGGGGGGGGGGGTGGGGGGGGGGGGGGGTGGGGGGGGGGGGGGGTGGGGGGGGGGGGGGGTGGGGGGGGGGGGGGGTGGGGGGGGGGGGGGGTGGGGGGGGGGGGGGGTGGGGGGGGGGGGGGGTGGGGGGGGGGGGGGGTGGGGGGGGGGGGGGGTGGGGGGGGGGGGGGGTGGGGGGGGGGGGGGGTGGGGGGGGGGGGGGGTGGGGGGGGGGGGGGGTGGGGGGGGGGGGGGGTGGGGGGGGGGGGGGGTGGGGGGGGGGGGGGGTGGGGGGGGGGGGGGGTGGGGGGGGGGGGGGGTGGGGGGGGGGGGGGGTGGGGGGGGGGGGGGGTGGGGGGGGGGGGGGGTGGGGGGGGGGGGGGGTGGGGGGGGGGGGGGGTGGGGGGGGGGGGGGGTGGGGGGGGGGGGGGGTGGGGGGGGGGGGGGGTGGGGGGGGGGGGGGGTGGGGGGGGGGGGGGGTGGGGGGGGGGGGGGGTGGGGGGGGGGGGGGGTGGGGGGGGGGGGGGGTGGGGGGGGGGGGGGGTGGGGGGGGGGGGGGGTGGGGGGGGGGGGGGGTGGGGGGGGGGGGGGGTGGGGGGGGGGGGGGGTGGGGGGGGGGGGGGGTGGGGGGGGGGGGGGGTGGGGGGGGGGGGGGGTGGGGGGGGGGGGGGGTGGGGGGGGGGGGGGGTGGGGGGGGGGGGGGGTGGGGGGGGGGGGGGGTGGGGGGGGGGGGGGGTGGGGGGGGGGGGGGGTGGGGGGGGGGGGGGGTGGGGGGGGGGGGGGGTGGGGGGGGGGGGGGGTGGGGGGGGGGGGGGGTGGGGGGGGGGGGGGGTGGGGGGGGGGGGGGGTGGGGGGGGGGGGGGGTGGGGGGGGGGGGGGGTGGGGGGGGGGGGGGGTGGGGGGGGGGGGGGGTGGGGGGGGGGGGGGGTGGGGGGGGGGGGGGGTGGGGGGGGGGGGGGGTGGGGGGGGGGGGGGGTGGGGGGGGGGGGGGGTGGGGGGGGGGGGGGGTGGGGGGGGGGGGGGGTGGGGGGGGGGGGGGGTGGGGGGGGGGGGGGGTGGGGGGGGGGGGGGGTGGGGGGGGGGGGGGGTGGGGGGGGGGGGGGGTGGGGGGGGGGGGGGGTGGGGGGGGGGGGGGGTGGGGGGGGGGGGGGGTGGGGGGGGGGGGGGGTGGGGGGGGGGGGGGGTGGGGGGGGGGGGGGGTGGGGGGGGGGGGGGGTGGGGGGGGGGGGGGGTGGGGGGGGGGGGGGGTGGGGGGGGGGGGGGGTGGGGGGGGGGGGGGGTGGGGGGGGGGGGGGGTGGGGGGGGGGGGGGGTGGGGGGGGGGGGGGGTGGGGGGGGGGGGGGGTGGGGGGGGGGGGGGGTGGGGGGGGGGGGGGGTGGGGGGGGGGGGGGGTGGGGGGGGGGGGGGGTGGGGGGGGGGGGGGGTGGGGGGGGGGGGGGGTGGGGGGGGGGGGGGGTGGGGGGGGGGGGGGGTGGGGGGGGGGGGGGGTGGGGGGGGGGGGGGGTGGGGGGGGGGGGGGGTGGGGGGGGGGGGGGGTGGGGGGGGGGGGGGGTGGGGGGGGGGGGGGGTGGGGGGGGGGGGGGGTGGGGGGGGGGGGGGGTGGGGGGGGGGGGGGGTGGGGGGGGGGGGGGGTGGGGGGGGGGGGGGGTGGGGGGGGGGGGGGGTGGGGGGGGGGGGGGGTGGGGGGGGGGGGGGGTGGGGGGGGGGGGGGGTGGGGGGGGGGGGGGGTGGGGGGGGGGGGGGGTGGGGGGGGGGGGGGGTGGGGGGGGGGGGGGGTGGGGGGGGGGGGGGGTGGGGGGGGGGGGGGGTGGGGGGGGGGGGGGGTGGGGGGGGGGGGGGGTGGGGGGGGGGGGGGGTGGGGGGGGGGGGGGGTGGGGGGGGGGGGGGGTGGGGGGGGGGGGGGGTGGGGGGGGGGGGGGGTGGGGGGGGGGGGGGGTGGGGGGGGGGGGGGGTGGGGGGGGGGGGGGGTGGGGGGGGGGGGGGGTGGGGGGGGGGGGGGGTGGGGGGGGGGGGGGGTGGGGGGGGGGGGGGGTGGGGGGGGGGGGGGGTGGGGGGGGGGGGGGGTGGGGGGGGGGGGGGGTGGGGGGGGGGGGGGGTGGGGGGGGGGGGGGGTGGGGGGGGGGGGGGGTGGGGGGGGGGGGGGGTGGGGGGGGGGGGGGGTGGGGGGGGGGGGGGGTGGGGGGGGGGGGGGGTGGGGGGGGGGGGGGGTGGGGGGGGGGGGGGGTGGGGGGGGGGGGGGGTGGGGGGGGGGGGGGGTGGGGGGGGGGGGGGGTGGGGGGGGGGGGGGGTGGGGGGGGGGGGGGGTGGGGGGGGGGGGGGGTGGGGGGGGGGGGGGGTGGGGGGGGGGGGGGGTGGGGGGGGGGGGGGGTGGGGGGGGGGGGGGGTGGGGGGGGGGGGGGGTGGGGGGGGGGGGGGGTGGGGGGGGGGGGGGGTGGGGGGGGGGGGGGGTGGGGGGGGGGGGGGGTGGGGGGGGGGGGGGGTGGGGGGGGGGGGGGGTGGGGGGGGGGGGGGGTGGGGGGGGGGGGGGGTGGGGGGGGGGGGGGGTGGGGGGGGGGGGGGGTGGGGGGGGGGGGGGGTGGGGGGGGGGGGGGGTGGGGGGGGGGGGGGGTGGGGGGGGGGGGGGGTGGGGGGGGGGGGGGGTGGGGGGGGGGGGGGGTGGGGGGGGGGGGGGGTGGGGGGGGGGGGGGGTGGGGGGGGGGGGGGGTGGGGGGGGGGGGGGGTGGGGGGGGGGGGGGGTGGGGGGGGGGGGGGGTGGGGGGGGGGGGGGGTGGGGGGGGGGGGGGGTGGGGGGGGGGGGGGGTGGGGGGGGGGGGGGGTGGGGGGGGGGGGGGGTGGGGGGGGGGGGGGGTGGGGGGGGGGGGGGGTGGGGGGGGGGGGGGGTGGGGGGGGGGGGGGGTGGGGGGGGGGGGGGGTGGGGGGGGGGGGGGGTGGGGGGGGGGGGGGGTGGGGGGGGGGGGGGGTGGGGGGGGGGGGGGGTGGGGGGGGGGGGGGGTGGGGGGGGGGGGGGGTGGGGGGGGGGGGGGGTGGGGGGGGGGGGGGGTGGGGGGGGGGGGGGGTGGGGGGGGGGGGGGGTGGGGGGGGGGGGGGGTGGGGGGGGGGGGGGGTGGGGGGGGGGGGGGGTGGGGGGGGGGGGGGGTGGGGGGGGGGGGGGGTGGGGGGGGGGGGGGGTGGGGGGGGGGGGGGGTGGGGGGGGGGGGGGGTGGGGGGGGGGGGGGGTGGGGGGGGGGGGGGGTGGGGGGGGGGGGGGGTGGGGGGGGGGGGGGGTGGGGGGGGGGGGGGGTGGGGGGGGGGGGGGGTGGGGGGGGGGGGGGGTGGGGGGGGGGGGGGGTGGGGGGGGGGGGGGGTGGGGGGGGGGGGGGGTGGGGGGGGGGGGGGGTGGGGGGGGGGGGGGGTGGGGGGGGGGGGGGGTGGGGGGGGGGGGGGGTGGGGGGGGGGGGGGGTGGGGGGGGGGGGGGGTGGGGGGGGGGGGGGGTGGGGGGGGGGGGGGGTGGGGGGGGGGGGGGGTGGGGGGGGGGGGGGGTGGGGGGGGGGGGGGGTGGGGGGGGGGGGGGGTGGGGGGGGGGGGGGGTGGGGGGGGGGGGGGGTGGGGGGGGGGGGGGGTGGGGGGGGGGGGGGGTGGGGGGGGGGGGGGGTGGGGGGGGGGGGGGGTGGGGGGGGGGGGGGGTGGGGGGGGGGGGGGGTGGGGGGGGGGGGGGGTGGGGGGGGGGGGGGGTGGGGGGGGGGGGGGGTGGGGGGGGGGGGGGGTGGGGGGGGGGGGGGGTGGGGGGGGGGGGGGGTGGGGGGGGGGGGGGGTGGGGGGGGGGGGGGGTGGGGGGGGGGGGGGGTGGGGGGGGGGGGGGGTGGGGGGGGGGGGGGGTGGGGGGGGGGGGGGGTGGGGGGGGGGGGGGGTGGGGGGGGGGGGGGGTGGGGGGGGGGGGGGGTGGGGGGGGGGGGGGGTGGGGGGGGGGGGGGGTGGGGGGGGGGGGGGGTGGGGGGGGGGGGGGGTGGGGGGGGGGGGGGGTGGGGGGGGGGGGGGGTGGGGGGGGGGGGGGGTGGGGGGGGGGGGGGGTGGGGGGGGGGGGGGGTGGGGGGGGGGGGGGGTGGGGGGGGGGGGGGGTGGGGGGGGGGGGGGGTGGGGGGGGGGGGGGGTGGGGGGGGGGGGGGGTGGGGGGGGGGGGGGGTGGGGGGGGGGGGGGGTGGGGGGGGGGGGGGGTGGGGGGGGGGGGGGGTGGGGGGGGGGGGGGGTGGGGGGGGGGGGGGGTGGGGGGGGGGGGGGGTGGGGGGGGGGGGGGGTGGGGGGGGGGGGGGGTGGGGGGGGGGGGGGGTGGGGGGGGGGGGGGGTGGGGGGGGGGGGGGGTGGGGGGGGGGGGGGGTGGGGGGGGGGGGGGGTGGGGGGGGGGGGGGGTGGGGGGGGGGGGGGGTGGGGGGGGGGGGGGGTGGGGGGGGGGGGGGGTGGGGGGGGGGGGGGGTGGGGGGGGGGGGGGGTGGGGGGGGGGGGGGGTGGGGGGGGGGGGGGGTGGGGGGGGGGGGGGGTGGGGGGGGGGGGGGGTGGGGGGGGGGGGGGGTGGGGGGGGGGGGGGGTGGGGGGGGGGGGGGGTGGGGGGGGGGGGGGGTGGGGGGGGGGGGGGGTGGGGGGGGGGGGGGGTGGGGGGGGGGGGGGGTGGGGGGGGGGGGGGGTGGGGGGGGGGGGGGGTGGGGGGGGGGGGGGGTGGGGGGGGGGGGGGGTGGGGGGGGGGGGGGGTGGGGGGGGGGGGGGGTGGGGGGGGGGGGGGGTGGGGGGGGGGGGGGGTGGGGGGGGGGGGGGGTGGGGGGGGGGGGGGGTGGGGGGGGGGGGGGGTGGGGGGGGGGGGGGGTGGGGGGGGGGGGGGGTGGGGGGGGGGGGGGGTGGGGGGGGGGGGGGGTGGGGGGGGGGGGGGGTGGGGGGGGGGGGGGGTGGGGGGGGGGGGGGGTGGGGGGGGGGGGGGGTGGGGGGGGGGGGGGGTGGGGGGGGGGGGGGGTGGGGGGGGGGGGGGGTGGGGGGGGGGGGGGGTGGGGGGGGGGGGGGGTGGGGGGGGGGGGGGGTGGGGGGGGGGGGGGGTGGGGGGGGGGGGGGGTGGGGGGGGGGGGGGGTGGGGGGGGGGGGGGGTGGGGGGGGGGGGGGGTGGGGGGGGGGGGGGGTGGGGGGGGGGGGGGGTGGGGGGGGGGGGGGGTGGGGGGGGGGGGGGGTGGGGGGGGGGGGGGGTGGGGGGGGGGGGGGGTGGGGGGGGGGGGGGGTGGGGGGGGGGGGGGGTGGGGGGGGGGGGGGGTGGGGGGGGGGGGGGGTGGGGGGGGGGGGGGGTGGGGGGGGGGGGGGGTGGGGGGGGGGGGGGGTGGGGGGGGGGGGGGGTGGGGGGGGGGGGGGGTGGGGGGGGGGGGGGGTGGGGGGGGGGGGGGGTGGGGGGGGGGGGGGGTGGGGGGGGGGGGGGGTGGGGGGGGGGGGGGGTGGGGGGGGGGGGGGGTGGGGGGGGGGGGGGGTGGGGGGGGGGGGGGGTGGGGGGGGGGGGGGGTGGGGGGGGGGGGGGGTGGGGGGGGGGGGGGGTGGGGGGGGGGGGGGGTGGGGGGGGGGGGGGGTGGGGGGGGGGGGGGGTGGGGGGGGGGGGGGGTGGGGGGGGGGGGGGGTGGGGGGGGGGGGGGGTGGGGGGGGGGGGGGGTGGGGGGGGGGGGGGGTGGGGGGGGGGGGGGGTGGGGGGGGGGGGGGGTGGGGGGGGGGGGGGGTGGGGGGGGGGGGGGGTGGGGGGGGGGGGGGGTGGGGGGGGGGGGGGGTGGGGGGGGGGGGGGGTGGGGGGGGGGGGGGGTGGGGGGGGGGGGGGGTGGGGGGGGGGGGGGGTGGGGGGGGGGGGGGGTGGGGGGGGGGGGGGGTGGGGGGGGGGGGGGGTGGGGGGGGGGGGGGGTGGGGGGGGGGGGGGGTGGGGGGGGGGGGGGGTGGGGGGGGGGGGGGGTGGGGGGGGGGGGGGGTGGGGGGGGGGGGGGGTGGGGGGGGGGGGGGGTGGGGGGGGGGGGGGGTGGGGGGGGGGGGGGGTGGGGGGGGGGGGGGGTGGGGGGGGGGGGGGGTGGGGGGGGGGGGGGGTGGGGGGGGGGGGGGGTGGGGGGGGGGGGGGGTGGGGGGGGGGGGGGGTGGGGGGGGGGGGGGGTGGGGGGGGGGGGGGGTGGGGGGGGGGGGGGGTGGGGGGGGGGGGGGGTGGGGGGGGGGGGGGGTGGGGGGGGGGGGGGGTGGGGGGGGGGGGGGGTGGGGGGGGGGGGGGGTGGGGGGGGGGGGGGGTGGGGGGGGGGGGGGGTGGGGGGGGGGGGGGGTGGGGGGGGGGGGGGGTGGGGGGGGGGGGGGGTGGGGGGGGGGGGGGGTGGGGGGGGGGGGGGGTGGGGGGGGGGGGGGGTGGGGGGGGGGGGGGGTGGGGGGGGGGGGGGGTGGGGGGGGGGGGGGGTGGGGGGGGGGGGGGGTGGGGGGGGGGGGGGGTGGGGGGGGGGGGGGGTGGGGGGGGGGGGGGGTGGGGGGGGGGGGGGGTGGGGGGGGGGGGGGGTGGGGGGGGGGGGGGGTGGGGGGGGGGGGGGGTGGGGGGGGGGGGGGGTGGGGGGGGGGGGGGGTGGGGGGGGGGGGGGGTGGGGGGGGGGGGGGGTGGGGGGGGGGGGGGGTGGGGGGGGGGGGGGGTGGGGGGGGGGGGGGGTGGGGGGGGGGGGGGGTGGGGGGGGGGGGGGGTGGGGGGGGGGGGGGGTGGGGGGGGGGGGGGGTGGGGGGGGGGGGGGGTGGGGGGGGGGGGGGGTGGGGGGGGGGGGGGGTGGGGGGGGGGGGGGGTGGGGGGGGGGGGGGGTGGGGGGGGGGGGGGGTGGGGGGGGGGGGGGGTGGGGGGGGGGGGGGGTGGGGGGGGGGGGGGGTGGGGGGGGGGGGGGGTGGGGGGGGGGGGGGGTGGGGGGGGGGGGGGGTGGGGGGGGGGGGGGGTGGGGGGGGGGGGGGGTGGGGGGGGGGGGGGGTGGGGGGGGGGGGGGGTGGGGGGGGGGGGGGGTGGGGGGGGGGGGGGGTGGGGGGGGGGGGGGGTGGGGGGGGGGGGGGGTGGGGGGGGGGGGGGGTGGGGGGGGGGGGGGGTGGGGGGGGGGGGGGGTGGGGGGGGGGGGGGGTGGGGGGGGGGGGGGGTGGGGGGGGGGGGGGGTGGGGGGGGGGGGGGGTGGGGGGGGGGGGGGGTGGGGGGGGGGGGGGGTGGGGGGGGGGGGGGGTGGGGGGGGGGGGGGGTGGGGGGGGGGGGGGGTGGGGGGGGGGGGGGGTGGGGGGGGGGGGGGGTGGGGGGGGGGGGGGGTGGGGGGGGGGGGGGGTGGGGGGGGGGGGGGGTGGGGGGGGGGGGGGGTGGGGGGGGGGGGGGGTGGGGGGGGGGGGGGGTGGGGGGGGGGGGGGGTGGGGGGGGGGGGGGGTGGGGGGGGGGGGGGGTGGGGGGGGGGGGGGGTGGGGGGGGGGGGGGGTGGGGGGGGGGGGGGGTGGGGGGGGGGGGGGGTGGGGGGGGGGGGGGGTGGGGGGGGGGGGGGGTGGGGGGGGGGGGGGGTGGGGGGGGGGGGGGGTGGGGGGGGGGGGGGGTGGGGGGGGGGGGGGGTGGGGGGGGGGGGGGGTGGGGGGGGGGGGGGGTGGGGGGGGGGGGGGGTGGGGGGGGGGGGGGGTGGGGGGGGGGGGGGGTGGGGGGGGGGGGGGGTGGGGGGGGGGGGGGGTGGGGGGGGGGGGGGGTGGGGGGGGGGGGGGGTGGGGGGGGGGGGGGGTGGGGGGGGGGGGGGGTGGGGGGGGGGGGGGGTGGGGGGGGGGGGGGGTGGGGGGGGGGGGGGGTGGGGGGGGGGGGGGGTGGGGGGGGGGGGGGGTGGGGGGGGGGGGGGGTGGGGGGGGGGGGGGGTGGGGGGGGGGGGGGGTGGGGGGGGGGGGGGGTGGGGGGGGGGGGGGGTGGGGGGGGGGGGGGGTGGGGGGGGGGGGGGGTGGGGGGGGGGGGGGGTGGGGGGGGGGGGGGGTGGGGGGGGGGGGGGGTGGGGGGGGGGGGGGGTGGGGGGGGGGGGGGGTGGGGGGGGGGGGGGGTGGGGGGGGGGGGGGGTGGGGGGGGGGGGGGGTGGGGGGGGGGGGGGGTGGGGGGGGGGGGGGGTGGGGGGGGGGGGGGGTGGGGGGGGGGGGGGGTGGGGGGGGGGGGGGGTGGGGGGGGGGGGGGGTGGGGGGGGGGGGGGGTGGGGGGGGGGGGGGGTGGGGGGGGGGGGGGGTGGGGGGGGGGGGGGGTGGGGGGGGGGGGGGGTGGGGGGGGGGGGGGGTGGGGGGGGGGGGGGGTGGGGGGGGGGGGGGGTGGGGGGGGGGGGGGGTGGGGGGGGGGGGGGGTGGGGGGGGGGGGGGGTGGGGGGGGGGGGGGGTGGGGGGGGGGGGGGGTGGGGGGGGGGGGGGGTGGGGGGGGGGGGGGGTGGGGGGGGGGGGGGGTGGGGGGGGGGGGGGGTGGGGGGGGGGGGGGGTGGGGGGGGGGGGGGGTGGGGGGGGGGGGGGGTGGGGGGGGGGGGGGGTGGGGGGGGGGGGGGGTGGGGGGGGGGGGGGGTGGGGGGGGGGGGGGGTGGGGGGGGGGGGGGGTGGGGGGGGGGGGGGGTGGGGGGGGGGGGGGGTGGGGGGGGGGGGGGGTGGGGGGGGGGGGGGGTGGGGGGGGGGGGGGGTGGGGGGGGGGGGGGGTGGGGGGGGGGGGGGGTGGGGGGGGGGGGGGGTGGGGGGGGGGGGGGGTGGGGGGGGGGGGGGGTGGGGGGGGGGGGGGGTGGGGGGGGGGGGGGGTGGGGGGGGGGGGGGGTGGGGGGGGGGGGGGGTGGGGGGGGGGGGGGGTGGGGGGGGGGGGGGGTGGGGGGGGGGGGGGGTGGGGGGGGGGGGGGGTGGGGGGGGGGGGGGGTGGGGGGGGGGGGGGGTGGGGGGGGGGGGGGGTGGGGGGGGGGGGGGGTGGGGGGGGGGGGGGGTGGGGGGGGGGGGGGGTGGGGGGGGGGGGGGGTGGGGGGGGGGGGGGGTGGGGGGGGGGGGGGGTGGGGGGGGGGGGGGGTGGGGGGGGGGGGGGGTGGGGGGGGGGGGGGGTGGGGGGGGGGGGGGGTGGGGGGGGGGGGGGGTGGGGGGGGGGGGGGGTGGGGGGGGGGGGGGGTGGGGGGGGGGGGGGGTGGGGGGGGGGGGGGGTGGGGGGGGGGGGGGGTGGGGGGGGGGGGGGGTGGGGGGGGGGGGGGGTGGGGGGGGGGGGGGGTGGGGGGGGGGGGGGGTGGGGGGGGGGGGGGGTGGGGGGGGGGGGGGGTGGGGGGGGGGGGGGGTGGGGGGGGGGGGGGGTGGGGGGGGGGGGGGGTGGGGGGGGGGGGGGGTGGGGGGGGGGGGGGGTGGGGGGGGGGGGGGGTGGGGGGGGGGGGGGGTGGGGGGGGGGGGGGGTGGGGGGGGGGGGGGGTGGGGGGGGGGGGGGGTGGGGGGGGGGGGGGGTGGGGGGGGGGGGGGGTGGGGGGGGGGGGGGGTGGGGGGGGGGGGGGGTGGGGGGGGGGGGGGGTGGGGGGGGGGGGGGGTGGGGGGGGGGGGGGGTGGGGGGGGGGGGGGGTGGGGGGGGGGGGGGGTGGGGGGGGGGGGGGGTGGGGGGGGGGGGGGGTGGGGGGGGGGGGGGGTGGGGGGGGGGGGGGGTGGGGGGGGGGGGGGGTGGGGGGGGGGGGGGGTGGGGGGGGGGGGGGGTGGGGGGGGGGGGGGGTGGGGGGGGGGGGGGGTGGGGGGGGGGGGGGGTGGGGGGGGGGGGGGGTGGGGGGGGGGGGGGGTGGGGGGGGGGGGGGGTGGGGGGGGGGGGGGGTGGGGGGGGGGGGGGGTGGGGGGGGGGGGGGGTGGGGGGGGGGGGGGGTGGGGGGGGGGGGGGGTGGGGGGGGGGGGGGGTGGGGGGGGGGGGGGGTGGGGGGGGGGGGGGGTGGGGGGGGGGGGGGGTGGGGGGGGGGGGGGGTGGGGGGGGGGGGGGGTGGGGGGGGGGGGGGGTGGGGGGGGGGGGGGGTGGGGGGGGGGGGGGGTGGGGGGGGGGGGGGGTGGGGGGGGGGGGGGGTGGGGGGGGGGGGGGGTGGGGGGGGGGGGGGGTGGGGGGGGGGGGGGGTGGGGGGGGGGGGGGGTGGGGGGGGGGGGGGGTGGGGGGGGGGGGGGGTGGGGGGGGGGGGGGGTGGGGGGGGGGGGGGGTGGGGGGGGGGGGGGGTGGGGGGGGGGGGGGGTGGGGGGGGGGGGGGGTGGGGGGGGGGGGGGGTGGGGGGGGGGGGGGGTGGGGGGGGGGGGGGGTGGGGGGGGGGGGGGGTGGGGGGGGGGGGGGGTGGGGGGGGGGGGGGGTGGGGGGGGGGGGGGGTGGGGGGGGGGGGGGGTGGGGGGGGGGGGGGGTGGGGGGGGGGGGGGGTGGGGGGGGGGGGGGGTGGGGGGGGGGGGGGGTGGGGGGGGGGGGGGGTGGGGGGGGGGGGGGGTGGGGGGGGGGGGGGGTGGGGGGGGGGGGGGGTGGGGGGGGGGGGGGGTGGGGGGGGGGGGGGGTGGGGGGGGGGGGGGGTGGGGGGGGGGGGGGGTGGGGGGGGGGGGGGGTGGGGGGGGGGGGGGGTGGGGGGGGGGGGGGGTGGGGGGGGGGGGGGGTGGGGGGGGGGGGGGGTGGGGGGGGGGGGGGGTGGGGGGGGGGGGGGGTGGGGGGGGGGGGGGGTGGGGGGGGGGGGGGGTGGGGGGGGGGGGGGGTGGGGGGGGGGGGGGGTGGGGGGGGGGGGGGGTGGGGGGGGGGGGGGGTGGGGGGGGGGGGGGGTGGGGGGGGGGGGGGGTGGGGGGGGGGGGGGGTGGGGGGGGGGGGGGGTGGGGGGGGGGGGGGGTGGGGGGGGGGGGGGGTGGGGGGGGGGGGGGGTGGGGGGGGGGGGGGGTGGGGGGGGGGGGGGGTGGGGGGGGGGGGGGGTGGGGGGGGGGGGGGGTGGGGGGGGGGGGGGGTGGGGGGGGGGGGGGGTGGGGGGGGGGGGGGGTGGGGGGGGGGGGGGGTGGGGGGGGGGGGGGGTGGGGGGGGGGGGGGGTGGGGGGGGGGGGGGGTGGGGGGGGGGGGGGGTGGGGGGGGGGGGGGGTGGGGGGGGGGGGGGGTGGGGGGGGGGGGGGGTGGGGGGGGGGGGGGGTGGGGGGGGGGGGGGGTGGGGGGGGGGGGGGGTGGGGGGGGGGGGGGGTGGGGGGGGGGGGGGGTGGGGGGGGGGGGGGGTGGGGGGGGGGGGGGGTGGGGGGGGGGGGGGGTGGGGGGGGGGGGGGGTGGGGGGGGGGGGGGGTGGGGGGGGGGGGGGGTGGGGGGGGGGGGGGGTGGGGGGGGGGGGGGGTGGGGGGGGGGGGGGGTGGGGGGGGGGGGGGGTGGGGGGGGGGGGGGGTGGGGGGGGGGGGGGGTGGGGGGGGGGGGGGGTGGGGGGGGGGGGGGGTGGGGGGGGGGGGGGGTGGGGGGGGGGGGGGGTGGGGGGGGGGGGGGGTGGGGGGGGGGGGGGGTGGGGGGGGGGGGGGGTGGGGGGGGGGGGGGGTGGGGGGGGGGGGGGGTGGGGGGGGGGGGGGGTGGGGGGGGGGGGGGGTGGGGGGGGGGGGGGGTGGGGGGGGGGGGGGGTGGGGGGGGGGGGGGGTGGGGGGGGGGGGGGGTGGGGGGGGGGGGGGGTGGGGGGGGGGGGGGGTGGGGGGGGGGGGGGGTGGGGGGGGGGGGGGGTGGGGGGGGGGGGGGGTGGGGGGGGGGGGGGGTGGGGGGGGGGGGGGGTGGGGGGGGGGGGGGGTGGGGGGGGGGGGGGGTGGGGGGGGGGGGGGGTGGGGGGGGGGGGGGGTGGGGGGGGGGGGGGGTGGGGGGGGGGGGGGGTGGGGGGGGGGGGGGGTGGGGGGGGGGGGGGGTGGGGGGGGGGGGGGGTGGGGGGGGGGGGGGGTGGGGGGGGGGGGGGGTGGGGGGGGGGGGGGGTGGGGGGGGGGGGGGGTGGGGGGGGGGGGGGGTGGGGGGGGGGGGGGGTGGGGGGGGGGGGGGGTGGGGGGGGGGGGGGGTGGGGGGGGGGGGGGGTGGGGGGGGGGGGGGGTGGGGGGGGGGGGGGGTGGGGGGGGGGGGGGGTGGGGGGGGGGGGGGGTGGGGGGGGGGGGGGGTGGGGGGGGGGGGGGGTGGGGGGGGGGGGGGGTGGGGGGGGGGGGGGGTGGGGGGGGGGGGGGGTGGGGGGGGGGGGGGGTGGGGGGGGGGGGGGGTGGGGGGGGGGGGGGGTGGGGGGGGGGGGGGGTGGGGGGGGGGGGGGGTGGGGGGGGGGGGGGGTGGGGGGGGGGGGGGGTGGGGGGGGGGGGGGGTGGGGGGGGGGGGGGGTGGGGGGGGGGGGGGGTGGGGGGGGGGGGGGGTGGGGGGGGGGGGGGGTGGGGGGGGGGGGGGGTGGGGGGGGGGGGGGGTGGGGGGGGGGGGGGGTGGGGGGGGGGGGGGGTGGGGGGGGGGGGGGGTGGGGGGGGGGGGGGGTGGGGGGGGGGGGGGGTGGGGGGGGGGGGGGGTGGGGGGGGGGGGGGGTGGGGGGGGGGGGGGGTGGGGGGGGGGGGGGGTGGGGGGGGGGGGGGGTGGGGGGGGGGGGGGGTGGGGGGGGGGGGGGGTGGGGGGGGGGGGGGGTGGGGGGGGGGGGGGGTGGGGGGGGGGGGGGGTGGGGGGGGGGGGGGGTGGGGGGGGGGGGGGGTGGGGGGGGGGGGGGGTGGGGGGGGGGGGGGGTGGGGGGGGGGGGGGGTGGGGGGGGGGGGGGGTGGGGGGGGGGGGGGGTGGGGGGGGGGGGGGGTGGGGGGGGGGGGGGGTGGGGGGGGGGGGGGGTGGGGGGGGGGGGGGGTGGGGGGGGGGGGGGGTGGGGGGGGGGGGGGGTGGGGGGGGGGGGGGGTGGGGGGGGGGGGGGGTGGGGGGGGGGGGGGGTGGGGGGGGGGGGGGGTGGGGGGGGGGGGGGGTGGGGGGGGGGGGGGGTGGGGGGGGGGGGGGGTGGGGGGGGGGGGGGGTGGGGGGGGGGGGGGGTGGGGGGGGGGGGGGGTGGGGGGGGGGGGGGGTGGGGGGGGGGGGGGGTGGGGGGGGGGGGGGGTGGGGGGGGGGGGGGGTGGGGGGGGGGGGGGGTGGGGGGGGGGGGGGGTGGGGGGGGGGGGGGGTGGGGGGGGGGGGGGGTGGGGGGGGGGGGGGGTGGGGGGGGGGGGGGGTGGGGGGGGGGGGGGGTGGGGGGGGGGGGGGGTGGGGGGGGGGGGGGGTGGGGGGGGGGGGGGGTGGGGGGGGGGGGGGGTGGGGGGGGGGGGGGGTGGGGGGGGGGGGGGGTGGGGGGGGGGGGGGGTGGGGGGGGGGGGGGGTGGGGGGGGGGGGGGGTGGGGGGGGGGGGGGGTGGGGGGGGGGGGGGGTGGGGGGGGGGGGGGGTGGGGGGGGGGGGGGGTGGGGGGGGGGGGGGGTGGGGGGGGGGGGGGGTGGGGGGGGGGGGGGGTGGGGGGGGGGGGGGGTGGGGGGGGGGGGGGGTGGGGGGGGGGGGGGGTGGGGGGGGGGGGGGGTGGGGGGGGGGGGGGGTGGGGGGGGGGGGGGGTGGGGGGGGGGGGGGGTGGGGGGGGGGGGGGGTGGGGGGGGGGGGGGGTGGGGGGGGGGGGGGGTGGGGGGGGGGGGGGGTGGGGGGGGGGGGGGGTGGGGGGGGGGGGGGGTGGGGGGGGGGGGGGGTGGGGGGGGGGGGGGGTGGGGGGGGGGGGGGGTGGGGGGGGGGGGGGGTGGGGGGGGGGGGGGGTGGGGGGGGGGGGGGGTGGGGGGGGGGGGGGGTGGGGGGGGGGGGGGGTGGGGGGGGGGGGGGGTGGGGGGGGGGGGGGGTGGGGGGGGGGGGGGGTGGGGGGGGGGGGGGGTGGGGGGGGGGGGGGGTGGGGGGGGGGGGGGGTGGGGGGGGGGGGGGGTGGGGGGGGGGGGGGGTGGGGGGGGGGGGGGGTGGGGGGGGGGGGGGGTGGGGGGGGGGGGGGGTGGGGGGGGGGGGGGGTGGGGGGGGGGGGGGGTGGGGGGGGGGGGGGGTGGGGGGGGGGGGGGGTGGGGGGGGGGGGGGGTGGGGGGGGGGGGGGGTGGGGGGGGGGGGGGGTGGGGGGGGGGGGGGGTGGGGGGGGGGGGGGGTGGGGGGGGGGGGGGGTGGGGGGGGGGGGGGGTGGGGGGGGGGGGGGGTGGGGGGGGGGGGGGGTGGGGGGGGGGGGGGGTGGGGGGGGGGGGGGGTGGGGGGGGGGGGGGGTGGGGGGGGGGGGGGGTGGGGGGGGGGGGGGGTGGGGGGGGGGGGGGGTGGGGGGGGGGGGGGGTGGGGGGGGGGGGGGGTGGGGGGGGGGGGGGGTGGGGGGGGGGGGGGGTGGGGGGGGGGGGGGGTGGGGGGGGGGGGGGGTGGGGGGGGGGGGGGGTGGGGGGGGGGGGGGGTGGGGGGGGGGGGGGGTGGGGGGGGGGGGGGGTGGGGGGGGGGGGGGGTGGGGGGGGGGGGGGGTGGGGGGGGGGGGGGGTGGGGGGGGGGGGGGGTGGGGGGGGGGGGGGGTGGGGGGGGGGGGGGGTGGGGGGGGGGGGGGGTGGGGGGGGGGGGGGGTGGGGGGGGGGGGGGGTGGGGGGGGGGGGGGGTGGGGGGGGGGGGGGGTGGGGGGGGGGGGGGGTGGGGGGGGGGGGGGGTGGGGGGGGGGGGGGGTGGGGGGGGGGGGGGGTGGGGGGGGGGGGGGGTGGGGGGGGGGGGGGGTGGGGGGGGGGGGGGGTGGGGGGGGGGGGGGGTGGGGGGGGGGGGGGGTGGGGGGGGGGGGGGGTGGGGGGGGGGGGGGGTGGGGGGGGGGGGGGGTGGGGGGGGGGGGGGGTGGGGGGGGGGGGGGGTGGGGGGGGGGGGGGGTGGGGGGGGGGGGGGGTGGGGGGGGGGGGGGGTGGGGGGGGGGGGGGGTGGGGGGGGGGGGGGGTGGGGGGGGGGGGGGGTGGGGGGGGGGGGGGGTGGGGGGGGGGGGGGGTGGGGGGGGGGGGGGGTGGGGGGGGGGGGGGGTGGGGGGGGGGGGGGGTGGGGGGGGGGGGGGGTGGGGGGGGGGGGGGGTGGGGGGGGGGGGGGGTGGGGGGGGGGGGGGGTGGGGGGGGGGGGGGGTGGGGGGGGGGGGGGGTGGGGGGGGGGGGGGGTGGGGGGGGGGGGGGGTGGGGGGGGGGGGGGGTGGGGGGGGGGGGGGGTGGGGGGGGGGGGGGGTGGGGGGGGGGGGGGGTGGGGGGGGGGGGGGGTGGGGGGGGGGGGGGGTGGGGGGGGGGGGGGGTGGGGGGGGGGGGGGGTGGGGGGGGGGGGGGGTGGGGGGGGGGGGGGGTGGGGGGGGGGGGGGGTGGGGGGGGGGGGGGGTGGGGGGGGGGGGGGGTGGGGGGGGGGGGGGGTGGGGGGGGGGGGGGGTGGGGGGGGGGGGGGGTGGGGGGGGGGGGGGGTGGGGGGGGGGGGGGGTGGGGGGGGGGGGGGGTGGGGGGGGGGGGGGGTGGGGGGGGGGGGGGGTGGGGGGGGGGGGGGGTGGGGGGGGGGGGGGGTGGGGGGGGGGGGGGGTGGGGGGGGGGGGGGGTGGGGGGGGGGGGGGGTGGGGGGGGGGGGGGGTGGGGGGGGGGGGGGGTGGGGGGGGGGGGGGGTGGGGGGGGGGGGGGGTGGGGGGGGGGGGGGGTGGGGGGGGGGGGGGGTGGGGGGGGGGGGGGGTGGGGGGGGGGGGGGGTGGGGGGGGGGGGGGGTGGGGGGGGGGGGGGGTGGGGGGGGGGGGGGGTGGGGGGGGGGGGGGGTGGGGGGGGGGGGGGGTGGGGGGGGGGGGGGGTGGGGGGGGGGGGGGGTGGGGGGGGGGGGGGGTGGGGGGGGGGGGGGGTGGGGGGGGGGGGGGGTGGGGGGGGGGGGGGGTGGGGGGGGGGGGGGGTGGGGGGGGGGGGGGGTGGGGGGGGGGGGGGGTGGGGGGGGGGGGGGGTGGGGGGGGGGGGGGGTGGGGGGGGGGGGGGGTGGGGGGGGGGGGGGGTGGGGGGGGGGGGGGGTGGGGGGGGGGGGGGGTGGGGGGGGGGGGGGGTGGGGGGGGGGGGGGGTGGGGGGGGGGGGGGGTGGGGGGGGGGGGGGGTGGGGGGGGGGGGGGGTGGGGGGGGGGGGGGGTGGGGGGGGGGGGGGGTGGGGGGGGGGGGGGGTGGGGGGGGGGGGGGGTGGGGGGGGGGGGGGGTGGGGGGGGGGGGGGGTGGGGGGGGGGGGGGGTGGGGGGGGGGGGGGGTGGGGGGGGGGGGGGGTGGGGGGGGGGGGGGGTGGGGGGGGGGGGGGGTGGGGGGGGGGGGGGGTGGGGGGGGGGGGGGGTGGGGGGGGGGGGGGGTGGGGGGGGGGGGGGGTGGGGGGGGGGGGGGGTGGGGGGGGGGGGGGGTGGGGGGGGGGGGGGGTGGGGGGGGGGGGGGGTGGGGGGGGGGGGGGGTGGGGGGGGGGGGGGGTGGGGGGGGGGGGGGGTGGGGGGGGGGGGGGGTGGGGGGGGGGGGGGGTGGGGGGGGGGGGGGGTGGGGGGGGGGGGGGGTGGGGGGGGGGGGGGGTGGGGGGGGGGGGGGGTGGGGGGGGGGGGGGGTGGGGGGGGGGGGGGGTGGGGGGGGGGGGGGGTGGGGGGGGGGGGGGGTGGGGGGGGGGGGGGGTGGGGGGGGGGGGGGGTGGGGGGGGGGGGGGGTGGGGGGGGGGGGGGGTGGGGGGGGGGGGGGGTGGGGGGGGGGGGGGGTGGGGGGGGGGGGGGGTGGGGGGGGGGGGGGGTGGGGGGGGGGGGGGGTGGGGGGGGGGGGGGGTGGGGGGGGGGGGGGGTGGGGGGGGGGGGGGGTGGGGGGGGGGGGGGGTGGGGGGGGGGGGGGGTGGGGGGGGGGGGGGGTGGGGGGGGGGGGGGGTGGGGGGGGGGGGGGGTGGGGGGGGGGGGGGGTGGGGGGGGGGGGGGGTGGGGGGGGGGGGGGGTGGGGGGGGGGGGGGGTGGGGGGGGGGGGGGGTGGGGGGGGGGGGGGGTGGGGGGGGGGGGGGGTGGGGGGGGGGGGGGGTGGGGGGGGGGGGGGGTGGGGGGGGGGGGGGGTGGGGGGGGGGGGGGGTGGGGGGGGGGGGGGGTGGGGGGGGGGGGGGGTGGGGGGGGGGGGGGGTGGGGGGGGGGGGGGGTGGGGGGGGGGGGGGGTGGGGGGGGGGGGGGGTGGGGGGGGGGGGGGGTGGGGGGGGGGGGGGGTGGGGGGGGGGGGGGGTGGGGGGGGGGGGGGGTGGGGGGGGGGGGGGGTGGGGGGGGGGGGGGGTGGGGGGGGGGGGGGGTGGGGGGGGGGGGGGGTGGGGGGGGGGGGGGGTGGGGGGGGGGGGGGGTGGGGGGGGGGGGGGGTGGGGGGGGGGGGGGGTGGGGGGGGGGGGGGGTGGGGGGGGGGGGGGGTGGGGGGGGGGGGGGGTGGGGGGGGGGGGGGGTGGGGGGGGGGGGGGGTGGGGGGGGGGGGGGGTGGGGGGGGGGGGGGGTGGGGGGGGGGGGGGGTGGGGGGGGGGGGGGGTGGGGGGGGGGGGGGGTGGGGGGGGGGGGGGGTGGGGGGGGGGGGGGGTGGGGGGGGGGGGGGGTGGGGGGGGGGGGGGGTGGGGGGGGGGGGGGGTGGGGGGGGGGGGGGGTGGGGGGGGGGGGGGGTGGGGGGGGGGGGGGGTGGGGGGGGGGGGGGGTGGGGGGGGGGGGGGGTGGGGGGGGGGGGGGGTGGGGGGGGGGGGGGGTGGGGGGGGGGGGGGGTGGGGGGGGGGGGGGGTGGGGGGGGGGGGGGGTGGGGGGGGGGGGGGGTGGGGGGGGGGGGGGGTGGGGGGGGGGGGGGGTGGGGGGGGGGGGGGGTGGGGGGGGGGGGGGGTGGGGGGGGGGGGGGGTGGGGGGGGGGGGGGGTGGGGGGGGGGGGGGGTGGGGGGGGGGGGGGGTGGGGGGGGGGGGGGGTGGGGGGGGGGGGGGGTGGGGGGGGGGGGGGGTGGGGGGGGGGGGGGGTGGGGGGGGGGGGGGGTGGGGGGGGGGGGGGGTGGGGGGGGGGGGGGGTGGGGGGGGGGGGGGGTGGGGGGGGGGGGGGGTGGGGGGGGGGGGGGGTGGGGGGGGGGGGGGGTGGGGGGGGGGGGGGGTGGGGGGGGGGGGGGGTGGGGGGGGGGGGGGGTGGGGGGGGGGGGGGGTGGGGGGGGGGGGGGGTGGGGGGGGGGGGGGGTGGGGGGGGGGGGGGGTGGGGGGGGGGGGGGGTGGGGGGGGGGGGGGGTGGGGGGGGGGGGGGGTGGGGGGGGGGGGGGGTGGGGGGGGGGGGGGGTGGGGGGGGGGGGGGGTGGGGGGGGGGGGGGGTGGGGGGGGGGGGGGGTGGGGGGGGGGGGGGGTGGGGGGGGGGGGGGGTGGGGGGGGGGGGGGGTGGGGGGGGGGGGGGGTGGGGGGGGGGGGGGGTGGGGGGGGGGGGGGGTGGGGGGGGGGGGGGGTGGGGGGGGGGGGGGGTGGGGGGGGGGGGGGGTGGGGGGGGGGGGGGGTGGGGGGGGGGGGGGGTGGGGGGGGGGGGGGGTGGGGGGGGGGGGGGGTGGGGGGGGGGGGGGGTGGGGGGGGGGGGGGGTGGGGGGGGGGGGGGGTGGGGGGGGGGGGGGGTGGGGGGGGGGGGGGGTGGGGGGGGGGGGGGGTGGGGGGGGGGGGGGGTGGGGGGGGGGGGGGGTGGGGGGGGGGGGGGGTGGGGGGGGGGGGGGGTGGGGGGGGGGGGGGGTGGGGGGGGGGGGGGGTGGGGGGGGGGGGGGGTGGGGGGGGGGGGGGGTGGGGGGGGGGGGGGGTGGGGGGGGGGGGGGGTGGGGGGGGGGGGGGGTGGGGGGGGGGGGGGGTGGGGGGGGGGGGGGGTGGGGGGGGGGGGGGGTGGGGGGGGGGGGGGGTGGGGGGGGGGGGGGGTGGGGGGGGGGGGGGGTGGGGGGGGGGGGGGGTGGGGGGGGGGGGGGGTGGGGGGGGGGGGGGGTGGGGGGGGGGGGGGGTGGGGGGGGGGGGGGGTGGGGGGGGGGGGGGGTGGGGGGGGGGGGGGGTGGGGGGGGGGGGGGGTGGGGGGGGGGGGGGGTGGGGGGGGGGGGGGGTGGGGGGGGGGGGGGGTGGGGGGGGGGGGGGGTGGGGGGGGGGGGGGGTGGGGGGGGGGGGGGGTGGGGGGGGGGGGGGGTGGGGGGGGGGGGGGGTGGGGGGGGGGGGGGGTGGGGGGGGGGGGGGGTGGGGGGGGGGGGGGGTGGGGGGGGGGGGGGGTGGGGGGGGGGGGGGGTGGGGGGGGGGGGGGGTGGGGGGGGGGGGGGGTGGGGGGGGGGGGGGGTGGGGGGGGGGGGGGGTGGGGGGGGGGGGGGGTGGGGGGGGGGGGGGGTGGGGGGGGGGGGGGGTGGGGGGGGGGGGGGGTGGGGGGGGGGGGGGGTGGGGGGGGGGGGGGGTGGGGGGGGGGGGGGGTGGGGGGGGGGGGGGGTGGGGGGGGGGGGGGGTGGGGGGGGGGGGGGGTGGGGGGGGGGGGGGGTGGGGGGGGGGGGGGGTGGGGGGGGGGGGGGGTGGGGGGGGGGGGGGGTGGGGGGGGGGGGGGGTGGGGGGGGGGGGGGGTGGGGGGGGGGGGGGGTGGGGGGGGGGGGGGGTGGGGGGGGGGGGGGGTGGGGGGGGGGGGGGGTGGGGGGGGGGGGGGGTGGGGGGGGGGGGGGGTGGGGGGGGGGGGGGGTGGGGGGGGGGGGGGGTGGGGGGGGGGGGGGGTGGGGGGGGGGGGGGGTGGGGGGGGGGGGGGGTGGGGGGGGGGGGGGGTGGGGGGGGGGGGGGGTGGGGGGGGGGGGGGGTGGGGGGGGGGGGGGGTGGGGGGGGGGGGGGGTGGGGGGGGGGGGGGGTGGGGGGGGGGGGGGGTGGGGGGGGGGGGGGGTGGGGGGGGGGGGGGGTGGGGGGGGGGGGGGGTGGGGGGGGGGGGGGGTGGGGGGGGGGGGGGGTGGGGGGGGGGGGGGGTGGGGGGGGGGGGGGGTGGGGGGGGGGGGGGGTGGGGGGGGGGGGGGGTGGGGGGGGGGGGGGGTGGGGGGGGGGGGGGGTGGGGGGGGGGGGGGGTGGGGGGGGGGGGGGGTGGGGGGGGGGGGGGGTGGGGGGGGGGGGGGGTGGGGGGGGGGGGGGGTGGGGGGGGGGGGGGGTGGGGGGGGGGGGGGGTGGGGGGGGGGGGGGGTGGGGGGGGGGGGGGGTGGGGGGGGGGGGGGGTGGGGGGGGGGGGGGGTGGGGGGGGGGGGGGGTGGGGGGGGGGGGGGGTGGGGGGGGGGGGGGGTGGGGGGGGGGGGGGGTGGGGGGGGGGGGGGGTGGGGGGGGGGGGGGGTGGGGGGGGGGGGGGGTGGGGGGGGGGGGGGGTGGGGGGGGGGGGGGGTGGGGGGGGGGGGGGGTGGGGGGGGGGGGGGGTGGGGGGGGGGGGGGGTGGGGGGGGGGGGGGGTGGGGGGGGGGGGGGGTGGGGGGGGGGGGGGGTGGGGGGGGGGGGGGGTGGGGGGGGGGGGGGGTGGGGGGGGGGGGGGGTGGGGGGGGGGGGGGGTGGGGGGGGGGGGGGGTGGGGGGGGGGGGGGGTGGGGGGGGGGGGGGGTGGGGGGGGGGGGGGGTGGGGGGGGGGGGGGGTGGGGGGGGGGGGGGGTGGGGGGGGGGGGGGGTGGGGGGGGGGGGGGGTGGGGGGGGGGGGGGGTGGGGGGGGGGGGGGGTGGGGGGGGGGGGGGGTGGGGGGGGGGGGGGGTGGGGGGGGGGGGGGGTGGGGGGGGGGGGGGGTGGGGGGGGGGGGGGGTGGGGGGGGGGGGGGGTGGGGGGGGGGGGGGGTGGGGGGGGGGGGGGGTGGGGGGGGGGGGGGGTGGGGGGGGGGGGGGGTGGGGGGGGGGGGGGGTGGGGGGGGGGGGGGGTGGGGGGGGGGGGGGGTGGGGGGGGGGGGGGGTGGGGGGGGGGGGGGGTGGGGGGGGGGGGGGGTGGGGGGGGGGGGGGGTGGGGGGGGGGGGGGGTGGGGGGGGGGGGGGGTGGGGGGGGGGGGGGGTGGGGGGGGGGGGGGGTGGGGGGGGGGGGGGGTGGGGGGGGGGGGGGGTGGGGGGGGGGGGGGGTGGGGGGGGGGGGGGGTGGGGGGGGGGGGGGGTGGGGGGGGGGGGGGGTGGGGGGGGGGGGGGGTGGGGGGGGGGGGGGGTGGGGGGGGGGGGGGGTGGGGGGGGGGGGGGGTGGGGGGGGGGGGGGGTGGGGGGGGGGGGGGGTGGGGGGGGGGGGGGGTGGGGGGGGGGGGGGGTGGGGGGGGGGGGGGGTGGGGGGGGGGGGGGGTGGGGGGGGGGGGGGGTGGGGGGGGGGGGGGGTGGGGGGGGGGGGGGGTGGGGGGGGGGGGGGGTGGGGGGGGGGGGGGGTGGGGGGGGGGGGGGGTGGGGGGGGGGGGGGGTGGGGGGGGGGGGGGGTGGGGGGGGGGGGGGGTGGGGGGGGGGGGGGGTGGGGGGGGGGGGGGGTGGGGGGGGGGGGGGGTGGGGGGGGGGGGGGGTGGGGGGGGGGGGGGGTGGGGGGGGGGGGGGGTGGGGGGGGGGGGGGGTGGGGGGGGGGGGGGGTGGGGGGGGGGGGGGGTGGGGGGGGGGGGGGGTGGGGGGGGGGGGGGGTGGGGGGGGGGGGGGGTGGGGGGGGGGGGGGGTGGGGGGGGGGGGGGGTGGGGGGGGGGGGGGGTGGGGGGGGGGGGGGGTGGGGGGGGGGGGGGGTGGGGGGGGGGGGGGGTGGGGGGGGGGGGGGGTGGGGGGGGGGGGGGGTGGGGGGGGGGGGGGGTGGGGGGGGGGGGGGGTGGGGGGGGGGGGGGGTGGGGGGGGGGGGGGGTGGGGGGGGGGGGGGGTGGGGGGGGGGGGGGGTGGGGGGGGGGGGGGGTGGGGGGGGGGGGGGGTGGGGGGGGGGGGGGGTGGGGGGGGGGGGGGGTGGGGGGGGGGGGGGGTGGGGGGGGGGGGGGGTGGGGGGGGGGGGGGGTGGGGGGGGGGGGGGGTGGGGGGGGGGGGGGGTGGGGGGGGGGGGGGGTGGGGGGGGGGGGGGGTGGGGGGGGGGGGGGGTGGGGGGGGGGGGGGGTGGGGGGGGGGGGGGGTGGGGGGGGGGGGGGGTGGGGGGGGGGGGGGGTGGGGGGGGGGGGGGGTGGGGGGGGGGGGGGGTGGGGGGGGGGGGGGGTGGGGGGGGGGGGGGGTGGGGGGGGGGGGGGGTGGGGGGGGGGGGGGGTGGGGGGGGGGGGGGGTGGGGGGGGGGGGGGGTGGGGGGGGGGGGGGGTGGGGGGGGGGGGGGGTGGGGGGGGGGGGGGGTGGGGGGGGGGGGGGGTGGGGGGGGGGGGGGGTGGGGGGGGGGGGGGGTGGGGGGGGGGGGGGGTGGGGGGGGGGGGGGGTGGGGGGGGGGGGGGGTGGGGGGGGGGGGGGGTGGGGGGGGGGGGGGGTGGGGGGGGGGGGGGGTGGGGGGGGGGGGGGGTGGGGGGGGGGGGGGGTGGGGGGGGGGGGGGGTGGGGGGGGGGGGGGGTGGGGGGGGGGGGGGGTGGGGGGGGGGGGGGGTGGGGGGGGGGGGGGGTGGGGGGGGGGGGGGGTGGGGGGGGGGGGGGGTGGGGGGGGGGGGGGGTGGGGGGGGGGGGGGGTGGGGGGGGGGGGGGGTGGGGGGGGGGGGGGGTGGGGGGGGGGGGGGGTGGGGGGGGGGGGGGGTGGGGGGGGGGGGGGGTGGGGGGGGGGGGGGGTGGGGGGGGGGGGGGGTGGGGGGGGGGGGGGGTGGGGGGGGGGGGGGGTGGGGGGGGGGGGGGGTGGGGGGGGGGGGGGGTGGGGGGGGGGGGGGGTGGGGGGGGGGGGGGGTGGGGGGGGGGGGGGGTGGGGGGGGGGGGGGGTGGGGGGGGGGGGGGGTGGGGGGGGGGGGGGGTGGGGGGGGGGGGGGGTGGGGGGGGGGGGGGGTGGGGGGGGGGGGGGGTGGGGGGGGGGGGGGGTGGGGGGGGGGGGGGGTGGGGGGGGGGGGGGGTGGGGGGGGGGGGGGGTGGGGGGGGGGGGGGGTGGGGGGGGGGGGGGGTGGGGGGGGGGGGGGGTGGGGGGGGGGGGGGGTGGGGGGGGGGGGGGGTGGGGGGGGGGGGGGGTGGGGGGGGGGGGGGGTGGGGGGGGGGGGGGGTGGGGGGGGGGGGGGGTGGGGGGGGGGGGGGGTGGGGGGGGGGGGGGGTGGGGGGGGGGGGGGGTGGGGGGGGGGGGGGGTGGGGGGGGGGGGGGGTGGGGGGGGGGGGGGGTGGGGGGGGGGGGGGGTGGGGGGGGGGGGGGGTGGGGGGGGGGGGGGGTGGGGGGGGGGGGGGGTGGGGGGGGGGGGGGGTGGGGGGGGGGGGGGGTGGGGGGGGGGGGGGGTGGGGGGGGGGGGGGGTGGGGGGGGGGGGGGGTGGGGGGGGGGGGGGGTGGGGGGGGGGGGGGGTGGGGGGGGGGGGGGGTGGGGGGGGGGGGGGGTGGGGGGGGGGGGGGGTGGGGGGGGGGGGGGGTGGGGGGGGGGGGGGGTGGGGGGGGGGGGGGGTGGGGGGGGGGGGGGGTGGGGGGGGGGGGGGGTGGGGGGGGGGGGGGGTGGGGGGGGGGGGGGGTGGGGGGGGGGGGGGGTGGGGGGGGGGGGGGGTGGGGGGGGGGGGGGGTGGGGGGGGGGGGGGGTGGGGGGGGGGGGGGGTGGGGGGGGGGGGGGGTGGGGGGGGGGGGGGGTGGGGGGGGGGGGGGGTGGGGGGGGGGGGGGGTGGGGGGGGGGGGGGGTGGGGGGGGGGGGGGGTGGGGGGGGGGGGGGGTGGGGGGGGGGGGGGGTGGGGGGGGGGGGGGGTGGGGGGGGGGGGGGGTGGGGGGGGGGGGGGGTGGGGGGGGGGGGGGGTGGGGGGGGGGGGGGGTGGGGGGGGGGGGGGGTGGGGGGGGGGGGGGGTGGGGGGGGGGGGGGGTGGGGGGGGGGGGGGGTGGGGGGGGGGGGGGGTGGGGGGGGGGGGGGGTGGGGGGGGGGGGGGGTGGGGGGGGGGGGGGGTGGGGGGGGGGGGGGGTGGGGGGGGGGGGGGGTGGGGGGGGGGGGGGGTGGGGGGGGGGGGGGGTGGGGGGGGGGGGGGGTGGGGGGGGGGGGGGGTGGGGGGGGGGGGGGGTGGGGGGGGGGGGGGGTGGGGGGGGGGGGGGGTGGGGGGGGGGGGGGGTGGGGGGGGGGGGGGGTGGGGGGGGGGGGGGGTGGGGGGGGGGGGGGGTGGGGGGGGGGGGGGGTGGGGGGGGGGGGGGGTGGGGGGGGGGGGGGGTGGGGGGGGGGGGGGGTGGGGGGGGGGGGGGGTGGGGGGGGGGGGGGGTGGGGGGGGGGGGGGGTGGGGGGGGGGGGGGGTGGGGGGGGGGGGGGGTGGGGGGGGGGGGGGGTGGGGGGGGGGGGGGGTGGGGGGGGGGGGGGGTGGGGGGGGGGGGGGGTGGGGGGGGGGGGGGGTGGGGGGGGGGGGGGGTGGGGGGGGGGGGGGGTGGGGGGGGGGGGGGGTGGGGGGGGGGGGGGGTGGGGGGGGGGGGGGGTGGGGGGGGGGGGGGGTGGGGGGGGGGGGGGGTGGGGGGGGGGGGGGGTGGGGGGGGGGGGGGGTGGGGGGGGGGGGGGGTGGGGGGGGGGGGGGGTGGGGGGGGGGGGGGGTGGGGGGGGGGGGGGGTGGGGGGGGGGGGGGGTGGGGGGGGGGGGGGGTGGGGGGGGGGGGGGGTGGGGGGGGGGGGGGGTGGGGGGGGGGGGGGGTGGGGGGGGGGGGGGGTGGGGGGGGGGGGGGGTGGGGGGGGGGGGGGGTGGGGGGGGGGGGGGGTGGGGGGGGGGGGGGGTGGGGGGGGGGGGGGGTGGGGGGGGGGGGGGGTGGGGGGGGGGGGGGGTGGGGGGGGGGGGGGGTGGGGGGGGGGGGGGGTGGGGGGGGGGGGGGGTGGGGGGGGGGGGGGGTGGGGGGGGGGGGGGGTGGGGGGGGGGGGGGGTGGGGGGGGGGGGGGGTGGGGGGGGGGGGGGGTGGGGGGGGGGGGGGGTGGGGGGGGGGGGGGGTGGGGGGGGGGGGGGGTGGGGGGGGGGGGGGGTGGGGGGGGGGGGGGGTGGGGGGGGGGGGGGGTGGGGGGGGGGGGGGGTGGGGGGGGGGGGGGGTGGGGGGGGGGGGGGGTGGGGGGGGGGGGGGGTGGGGGGGGGGGGGGGTGGGGGGGGGGGGGGGTGGGGGGGGGGGGGGGTGGGGGGGGGGGGGGGTGGGGGGGGGGGGGGGTGGGGGGGGGGGGGGGTGGGGGGGGGGGGGGGTGGGGGGGGGGGGGGGTGGGGGGGGGGGGGGGTGGGGGGGGGGGGGGGTGGGGGGGGGGGGGGGTGGGGGGGGGGGGGGGTGGGGGGGGGGGGGGGTGGGGGGGGGGGGGGGTGGGGGGGGGGGGGGGTGGGGGGGGGGGGGGGTGGGGGGGGGGGGGGGTGGGGGGGGGGGGGGGTGGGGGGGGGGGGGGGTGGGGGGGGGGGGGGGTGGGGGGGGGGGGGGGTGGGGGGGGGGGGGGGTGGGGGGGGGGGGGGGTGGGGGGGGGGGGGGGTGGGGGGGGGGGGGGGTGGGGGGGGGGGGGGGTGGGGGGGGGGGGGGGTGGGGGGGGGGGGGGGTGGGGGGGGGGGGGGGTGGGGGGGGGGGGGGGTGGGGGGGGGGGGGGGTGGGGGGGGGGGGGGGTGGGGGGGGGGGGGGGTGGGGGGGGGGGGGGGTGGGGGGGGGGGGGGGTGGGGGGGGGGGGGGGTGGGGGGGGGGGGGGGTGGGGGGGGGGGGGGGTGGGGGGGGGGGGGGGTGGGGGGGGGGGGGGGTGGGGGGGGGGGGGGGTGGGGGGGGGGGGGGGTGGGGGGGGGGGGGGGTGGGGGGGGGGGGGGGTGGGGGGGGGGGGGGGTGGGGGGGGGGGGGGGTGGGGGGGGGGGGGGGTGGGGGGGGGGGGGGGTGGGGGGGGGGGGGGGTGGGGGGGGGGGGGGGTGGGGGGGGGGGGGGGTGGGGGGGGGGGGGGGTGGGGGGGGGGGGGGGTGGGGGGGGGGGGGGGTGGGGGGGGGGGGGGGTGGGGGGGGGGGGGGGTGGGGGGGGGGGGGGGTGGGGGGGGGGGGGGGTGGGGGGGGGGGGGGGTGGGGGGGGGGGGGGGTGGGGGGGGGGGGGGGTGGGGGGGGGGGGGGGTGGGGGGGGGGGGGGGTGGGGGGGGGGGGGGGTGGGGGGGGGGGGGGGTGGGGGGGGGGGGGGGTGGGGGGGGGGGGGGGTGGGGGGGGGGGGGGGTGGGGGGGGGGGGGGGTGGGGGGGGGGGGGGGTGGGGGGGGGGGGGGGTGGGGGGGGGGGGGGGTGGGGGGGGGGGGGGGTGGGGGGGGGGGGGGGTGGGGGGGGGGGGGGGTGGGGGGGGGGGGGGGTGGGGGGGGGGGGGGGTGGGGGGGGGGGGGGGTGGGGGGGGGGGGGGGTGGGGGGGGGGGGGGGTGGGGGGGGGGGGGGGTGGGGGGGGGGGGGGGTGGGGGGGGGGGGGGGTGGGGGGGGGGGGGGGTGGGGGGGGGGGGGGGTGGGGGGGGGGGGGGGTGGGGGGGGGGGGGGGTGGGGGGGGGGGGGGGTGGGGGGGGGGGGGGGTGGGGGGGGGGGGGGGTGGGGGGGGGGGGGGGTGGGGGGGGGGGGGGGTGGGGGGGGGGGGGGGTGGGGGGGGGGGGGGGTGGGGGGGGGGGGGGGTGGGGGGGGGGGGGGGTGGGGGGGGGGGGGGGTGGGGGGGGGGGGGGGTGGGGGGGGGGGGGGGTGGGGGGGGGGGGGGGTGGGGGGGGGGGGGGGTGGGGGGGGGGGGGGGTGGGGGGGGGGGGGGGTGGGGGGGGGGGGGGGTGGGGGGGGGGGGGGGTGGGGGGGGGGGGGGGTGGGGGGGGGGGGGGGTGGGGGGGGGGGGGGGTGGGGGGGGGGGGGGGTGGGGGGGGGGGGGGGTGGGGGGGGGGGGGGGTGGGGGGGGGGGGGGGTGGGGGGGGGGGGGGGTGGGGGGGGGGGGGGGTGGGGGGGGGGGGGGGTGGGGGGGGGGGGGGGTGGGGGGGGGGGGGGGTGGGGGGGGGGGGGGGTGGGGGGGGGGGGGGGTGGGGGGGGGGGGGGGTGGGGGGGGGGGGGGGTGGGGGGGGGGGGGGGTGGGGGGGGGGGGGGGTGGGGGGGGGGGGGGGTGGGGGGGGGGGGGGGTGGGGGGGGGGGGGGGTGGGGGGGGGGGGGGGTGGGGGGGGGGGGGGGTGGGGGGGGGGGGGGGTGGGGGGGGGGGGGGGTGGGGGGGGGGGGGGGTGGGGGGGGGGGGGGGTGGGGGGGGGGGGGGGTGGGGGGGGGGGGGGGTGGGGGGGGGGGGGGGTGGGGGGGGGGGGGGGTGGGGGGGGGGGGGGGTGGGGGGGGGGGGGGGTGGGGGGGGGGGGGGGTGGGGGGGGGGGGGGGTGGGGGGGGGGGGGGGTGGGGGGGGGGGGGGGTGGGGGGGGGGGGGGGTGGGGGGGGGGGGGGGTGGGGGGGGGGGGGGGTGGGGGGGGGGGGGGGTGGGGGGGGGGGGGGGTGGGGGGGGGGGGGGGTGGGGGGGGGGGGGGGTGGGGGGGGGGGGGGGTGGGGGGGGGGGGGGGTGGGGGGGGGGGGGGGTGGGGGGGGGGGGGGGTGGGGGGGGGGGGGGGTGGGGGGGGGGGGGGGTGGGGGGGGGGGGGGGTGGGGGGGGGGGGGGGTGGGGGGGGGGGGGGGTGGGGGGGGGGGGGGGTGGGGGGGGGGGGGGGTGGGGGGGGGGGGGGGTGGGGGGGGGGGGGGGTGGGGGGGGGGGGGGGTGGGGGGGGGGGGGGGTGGGGGGGGGGGGGGGTGGGGGGGGGGGGGGGTGGGGGGGGGGGGGGGTGGGGGGGGGGGGGGGTGGGGGGGGGGGGGGGTGGGGGGGGGGGGGGGTGGGGGGGGGGGGGGGTGGGGGGGGGGGGGGGTGGGGGGGGGGGGGGGTGGGGGGGGGGGGGGGTGGGGGGGGGGGGGGGTGGGGGGGGGGGGGGGTGGGGGGGGGGGGGGGTGGGGGGGGGGGGGGGTGGGGGGGGGGGGGGGTGGGGGGGGGGGGGGGTGGGGGGGGGGGGGGGTGGGGGGGGGGGGGGGTGGGGGGGGGGGGGGGTGGGGGGGGGGGGGGGTGGGGGGGGGGGGGGGTGGGGGGGGGGGGGGGTGGGGGGGGGGGGGGGTGGGGGGGGGGGGGGGTGGGGGGGGGGGGGGGTGGGGGGGGGGGGGGGTGGGGGGGGGGGGGGGTGGGGGGGGGGGGGGGTGGGGGGGGGGGGGGGTGGGGGGGGGGGGGGGTGGGGGGGGGGGGGGGTGGGGGGGGGGGGGGGTGGGGGGGGGGGGGGGTGGGGGGGGGGGGGGGTGGGGGGGGGGGGGGGTGGGGGGGGGGGGGGGTGGGGGGGGGGGGGGGTGGGGGGGGGGGGGGGTGGGGGGGGGGGGGGGTGGGGGGGGGGGGGGGTGGGGGGGGGGGGGGGTGGGGGGGGGGGGGGGTGGGGGGGGGGGGGGGTGGGGGGGGGGGGGGGTGGGGGGGGGGGGGGGTGGGGGGGGGGGGGGGTGGGGGGGGGGGGGGGTGGGGGGGGGGGGGGGTGGGGGGGGGGGGGGGTGGGGGGGGGGGGGGGTGGGGGGGGGGGGGGGTGGGGGGGGGGGGGGGTGGGGGGGGGGGGGGGTGGGGGGGGGGGGGGGTGGGGGGGGGGGGGGGTGGGGGGGGGGGGGGGTGGGGGGGGGGGGGGGTGGGGGGGGGGGGGGGTGGGGGGGGGGGGGGGTGGGGGGGGGGGGGGGTGGGGGGGGGGGGGGGTGGGGGGGGGGGGGGGTGGGGGGGGGGGGGGGTGGGGGGGGGGGGGGGTGGGGGGGGGGGGGGGTGGGGGGGGGGGGGGGTGGGGGGGGGGGGGGGTGGGGGGGGGGGGGGGTGGGGGGGGGGGGGGGTGGGGGGGGGGGGGGGTGGGGGGGGGGGGGGGTGGGGGGGGGGGGGGGTGGGGGGGGGGGGGGGTGGGGGGGGGGGGGGGTGGGGGGTATGCCTTTCCTGCCTTGTTACATGGCAGATTTAATAAGCAAGAAAAGGCTAAAAGATTGTGCCCACGCAACGATGGCCTCAGTTGGAATCTCTCTCTCTGGCCCACCTCAATTACTACACTGTCTCAGATTCAAGGAAATCAGATTCAAGTATGTGAATCTTACTCTTTTACATTTACCCCATCTCCCCGGTTTAATTAGATTACACTATTTGTTGGACAACCCTGATCCTTCTCTCTGTATGATAGTGGCAGACTTTCTCCTGGAAATTACTAAACGCCAGTAGATTTCCTTCAACCTGTATTGTATATGCTTTTTAATCCGTTTTTTATTATTGTTGTACTGTTGTCTATGCCAATAAAGGCTTGCTTCTCAGCGTAGTAGTTAAGAGCAGCAGACTCTTATCTGGAGAACCAGATTCAATACTCCACATTTCTGCATGAAGCCTTAGTCACAGTTCCTTCAGAACTCTTTCAGCCCACCGGGAAGCAGGGAATAGCAAATCATCTTTGAACGTCTCTGGCCTTGAAAATCCTCTGGAGTCACCATCAGTCAGCTGAGACGTGACAGCAAAACCACACACATCTTTTTACTTATTAAAATATTGATACCCTGCCTTTCCACTTGGCTCAAAGCAGCCAACTCCGTAGGTGGGCAGTTCCTAGATAAAATAGTCGCTGTTGGTATCATGAAGATTCCTGTAAATCAAGCATTTAATGCACAACTTTTCATCTACCAAGGAAATGGACATTAAAAGTCCCACAGATAGCTAAGAACAGCATGTGTTTTGGAGTCTCTGGATTGTAGAAGTCATAAAATCATAGAATCATAGAGTTGGAAAGGACCCCTAGGGCCATCAAGTCCAACTCCCTGCAATTATCTATCTATCTATCTATCTATCTGTCTGTCTGTCTGTCTGTCTGTCTGTCTGTCTGTCTGTCTGTCTGTCTGTCTGTCTGTCAATCAAACTTTTATGCCGCCCTATCCCCGAGGGGCTCCAGGCGGTGCACAACATATAAGAATAATACAATCATAAGATAGCTAAAAACCTTTAAAAGCATTGATAGAAGCAATAAAAGCTAAGTATACTAAATGTAATAATACAGTATAAGTGTAAGTGGCGTCCGACAGCTCCATTTTCAAAGTCCTCTCCCCAAGAGGGAGGGACGGCGAGTCCCATTAGGTGACAAACGGCCCAGATGTAAGGGGTCAAAGGGAGGGGGGGGCACCATCAGCGGCCAGTTCCTCCAAAGGCCCGGCGGAACAGCTCCGTCTTACAGGCCCTGCGGAACTCACCGAGGTCCCGCAGGGCCCGGACAGCTGGAGGGAGACCATTCCACCAGGCCAGGGCCAGAGCCGTAAAGGCCCTGGCCCGCGTGGAGGCCAGCCGCATCATCGAGGGGCCAGGGACCACCAATGCAAGAACACGCAATCAGAGTCTCATACCATCTTCCAGTTTCCATGTTGTAGATCCAGATCTCTTCTCTAGGCAGGTAGAAGTCAAAAAAGCCCCTCACTTGGGAATTCTGCAACAGGGCAAAAAGTGGGGAAAGTCACGTCACCCCAGTGATAGCTGTTTTAAGATATCCTACGATTTCACTTTATGCCAACAACTCAAAGAATCCCAAATTATACTCATATCATTGTATTTTTAAAAGCATGCCAACTCTAGTCAAAAGTTGGGATGATGCGGTGAAAAGTTCCATCCCTGTTTCTTCCAACTAGAGCCCACTCTTCCACCCAGTGTGGTCCGATTAATTCGGATCCTAATCGGCGTTGGGTAATTACCTGATGTGAAAATCATTTCTTTATAACTTTACCTTATGTTACCATCAAGAAATCATTCTTATCCTGATCTTGATCCTGCCATGCGTCTTTTGGCTTTTGCTTATCAGTCTGTACTGACTTCTTTATTCAAGGATTTTGCTTGCTCCTCAGAACTAAAGTTACATTAATACCATGTTTCCCCGAAAATAAGACAGTGTCTTATATTAATTTTTGATCCCAAAGATGCGCTATGTCTTCTTTTCAGGGGATGTCTTATTTTTCTGTGTTCTGTTCGTCGGGCATGCTTCCAAACAAAAACTTTGCTACGTCTTACTTTCGGGGGATGCCTTATATTTCGCACTTCAGCAAAACCTCTACTACGTCTTATTTTCTGGGGATGTCTTATATTCGGGGAAACAGGGTAAGCCATGCAGATTATAAGGACCAGACAATTGTTGGTATATTTACTACGGTACTTTTAACCTTTTTCATTATTCTGCTGCACCATATCCCATTGTGCTATGCCTTGTTTGACTGTTTTTCTTTGTATGTTTTAATAAACTTTCAGTATATTTTTTGGAATATTGTTTTGTGTGATGGTTAAACAAAAAAGAACTCACGGACAGGAGACAGGCAGGGAGCCTGGATCCTTGACACTGGGGATTGAACCGGAGACCTTTGGAACGCCGAGCAGATGCTCTGCCACTGGGGCCATGGGCCTTCCCTAAGGTTGAGCGTGTGGCAGATCCCGCCTGCTAAGAACTGGTGGCCAGCTGGCTGGCCTCCTCCTCCGTCCACACTGGTGAATCTTTCTGCATCCTTTCCAAGCCACTCCTCTGTGGGTCCAGGGAACAAATGAGCTTCTTCTGCTTGTGTGCCCAACAGGGGAAGAGTTTGGGAGCGGCCACTCACCTTATATCCACCCCACACAAACATGCACTGGCCGTCGGTGACGGCAACATGTCCGCTGCGCTCCGCAGGGCTGCTGTTTTCCAGCTGGTCGAACGCCTCCTCCTCTTGTAAGGGGAGATCCTCGTCTGCTTGCAACTCTTCATTGTCATCTGCCATGCCACTGCTATAGTACTATGCTATGGAGAGAAAGAAGGACAATATATTGATGATACATTTGAGCCAAGCCAGCTGGCACAGAGATGGGCCTTCTTCCTCATCAAGGCAAAATGCATGAATGTGGCCCAAGAAACCCATTCCCTGGTTTCAGGAAATACTCTGTAAATGTGGAGTCTTGACAAACGACCATTTCAAAAACCAACTTCTCATAATCCACAAAAATCACAACCCTGCAAAACATCAATGACTTCCTGTGTTCTAGAACACTTTCTAGTGGTCCCACAACGTGTCTCCCAAGTAGTTATTTGTAGCCAAACAACACACCTGAGCTCACCAAGGGCTCCCCAGCAGCCAGAATGAAAAGGCAGTTAGATATCCACGTTTTGTCATTTCAGTGATCCATTTGCAAATCTTTTTCTGCTCAAATGTAACAGAATTTGGCCAGCAAAATTTAGCGTCTCTTGAACTGGCAGTGGAAAATCAAGGATGCAGTTCGCTGAAGCACCCTTTGCCTGGGACCAGATTACAATCAGGGCTGGCTCCAGGGTTTGAGGATGCTTTTGCACTCTATTTCCTCTTTTTTTTAAAGATCACACCTCTCCTCCAAAGGCACAAACTCCTAGCCTGACACTCCTCTGCCTGCAGCCCAGGCCGTTAGGCACAGCTGATAGCTGGTCACAGAAGACAACAGAGAAATCCAGCACTTGGGCCCTTCCGGTTTTGATTCTGAAAAGCGACACAAACACAGAAGCATTTTATTTCAAAGGCGGATGTGATTTTTGTGTGAATATGAACCTGCCTATTCACTTCAAACTTCAGCACCTTTATAATCATAGAGTTGGCAGGAGTGTTTTAGTCCAACATTCTGCTAAGTGCAGGATCAGTCTAGAGCAGGGGTCTGCAACCTGTGGTTCTCCAGATGTTCATGGACTACAACTCCCATCAGCCCCTGCCAGAATGGCCAATTGGTCATGCTGACATAAGAACGTAAGAACAAGCCAGCTGGATCAGACCAGAGTCCATCTAGTCCAGCTCTCTGCTACTCGCAGTGGCCCACCAGGTGCCTTTGGGAGCTCACGTGCAGGAGGTGAAAGCAATGGGCCTGATGGGAGTTGTAGTCCATGAACATCTGGAGAGCCACAGGCTGCAGACCCCTGGCCTAGAGCATCCCTGACGAGTGTTCATCCCATCACTTCCTGAAGAGTGCCAGTGACAGGGAGTTCCACAGCCCCTCCACACGGCACAAGTAGAAGGGGTTGCAGTTGGGATAAAGTCACCCATTTTCCTATTTTCGCATTCACATGCATCTGGGCAGGCAGCAACTGGAGCCCACGGAAACAGTCCAGGGCACAGTTACGCCTTTGAACAGAGATGCGTCGCTTTTTAAAAGATTTACTTCCCACAAATGCGTAGCTATGCAGGCGCAAAAAAAATTTAAAAGGAAAATGGAGGCAAACAAAGTGCCTCACGCCCGACTGTTCCTCGCAAGTGGCTGCAACCTGGGGTTTCTGAAAAGACATGCTAATTGTGCAATTCTCAAAAACCCCATTTTGGGGGGAATAACATGGGGCAGACCAGTTTTAAGGACAGGATCTGTGCGGTTCCCCCTCAACACGGGTTTTTAACATCCTACACCTGTGCAGAAAGGGTCCATGTTCAGAGATACTGCCCCTCTGAATACTAGAGGCCAGAAATAGGGCAGGTTTTGGTTTCTACTTCCTATTTAAAGGTCTTCCAAAGATATCTAATTGGTCAATGCCGGAAACAGGACATAGAACTATTGCTCTTGAAGGCCCCTCTGCTCATCAGAGGGGGAACCTTCTGACGATCCCTGGCCCGAGTGATATCCGGCTATGTTCAACAAGAGTCCTGGCTTTTCCGGCCCTGGCTGCGGCCCGGTGGAACAAGTTGCCAGGTGATGTCAGAGCCCTGCGAGAGCCTTTGCAGTTCCGTAGGGCCTGCAAGACCTGGCTGTCCCACCAGGCCTTTTCCACCTAGACAGCCAGACTGAATAGAGCACAGTCATCTCCTTTCAACCTCCGGGGGAGGGCAAGGGGGGGAATAGGATGATCAAGAGGGGATCACTCCCACACTGACTTTCTTTCAGCTCTTGTTGTCTTCCCTTGTTTCATTCCTTGTTGGCTGGCCCCTCCACTACAGTTATTATTTCTCAATTCCCCCAACGCAAATCTTTCAAACTAACCACAAAGGAAAAAAAAGAAACGGTGAGCCCCTGTTTGCAAAGAAACACACAATGAGCTGCTCATCGGATTCATAAGAACATAAGAACTAGCCTGCTGGATCACACCAGAGTCCATCTAGTCCAGCTCTCTGCTACTCGCAGTGGCCCACCAAGTGCCTTTGGGAGCTCACCTGCAGGATGCGAAAACAAGGGCCTTCTGCTGCTGCTGCTCCCGAGCACCTGGTCTGCTAAGGCATTTGCAATCTCAGATCAAGGAGGATCAAGACCAGTAGCCATAGATCGACTTCTCCTCCATAAATCTGTCCAAGCCCCTTTTAAAGCTATCCAGGTTAGTGGCCATCACCACCTCCTGTGGCAGCATATTCCAAACACCAATCACACGCTAGGCGAAGAAGTGTTTCCTCTTATTAGTCCTAATTTTTCCCCTCCCCCTTTCCAATGGATGCCCCCTGGTTCTAGTATGGTGAGAAAGAGAGAAAAATTTCTCTCTGTCAACATTTTCTACCCCATGCATAATTTTATAGGCTTCAATCATATCCCCCCTCAGACGTCTCCTCTCCAAACTAAAGAGTCCCAAACGCTGCAGCCTCTCCTCATAAGGAAGGTGCTCCAGTCCCTCAATCATCCTCGTCGCCCTTCTCTGCACTTTTTCTATCTCTTCATCTTGTCAAGCTGTGAGAAGAGCATCAACATCCTCCTCTTTCTGTCTGTGGGAATGACCAAGCTGTTGAAGAAGGGAGTTTTGGCTCTGGATAATCTTGATGGCCTCTAAAATGCTACTGGGCTTGACCCTAAACAATCTTCTGGAAAACCTAACAACTGGGAAGGGATTTTTTTACATGTTCTACCTGGACAGCCGGTGCAGATGTCTGGCTTGGAGAGACCTGGCAGAAACACACGGCTGCCCCTGCCTCCTCTCTTTAAATAACTGCTGAAGCGCTTTAGACTGGCTTAGGCGGGAGGGGAGGAGGGACCATCTTTCTGAATGTTCTTGGGTTGCCAACTCCAGACTAGAATGGGCTGTTGTGGGTTTTCCGGGCTGTGTGGCCATGGTCTGGCAGTTTTTGCTCCCAACTTCCACCTGCGTCTATGGCTGGCACCTTCAGAGGCGTGCCACGGAGAAAGAAACGCATCTTACAGTGACATGCCTCAGAAAATGGCAGTCAAAGATGTGGGCAAAACCTACGAGACCACAGCCACACAGCCCAGAAAAGAGAAGAAGCAGAGGAGAGGAGTTGGATTTATATCCCCCCTTTCTCTCCTGTAAGGAGACTCAAAGGGGCTTACAATCTGCTTTCCCTTCCCCACCCCCCACAACAAACACCCTGTGAAGTGGGTGGGGCTGAGGGAGCACCGAAGAACTGCGATTAGCCTAAGGTCATATTAAACAGATCAGCAAATATATACAGTCAAACCTATACTGAAAAATTTGAGGCCAGCCAAGCCTAAAAAACAAGGACTGTATATATAGGGATACAAGGCAATGAGGTATAAGCAGTTAGTTTGAGTATAATTTCAATAGATACTTCATAAACCGTTCATAAAGATTATTCAGAAAGATATATTGGACAATGTTTATGACATGCTCTCATTATATGTTTGTTTATTACCTTTATATCCAGTTAAATAATCACAATATATCTTTCTGAATAATCTTTATGAACGGTTTATGAAGTATCTACTGAAATTATACTCAAAGCCTTGTTTTTTAGGCTTGGCTGGCCTCAATTTTTTCAGTATTAGCCTAAGGTCACCCAGCTGGCATGTGTTGGAGTGCACAGGCTAATCTAGTCCACCCCATAATTCTCCACAGTTCAAGTGGTAGAGCAGGAAATTAAACCCGGTCCTCCAGATTAGAGGGCTCTTAACCAGGACACCATGCTGGCTCACAACAGTCAATTGATTCAAGCCATGAAACCCTTCAACAACACATCCAGACTACAACATTTCTGGGGTGCTGGGGTGGAGTCTGGGGAAGGAAAGGAGCTCAGCATGGAGGCGATTTCCTAAAGTCCCCCTCCTCCAAAGCTGTCCTCTCCAGATGTTCATGGACTACAATTTCCATCAGCCCCTGATTGGAGAAGGGTTGTAGACTTTAAGGCACAGGTGGCAGTTGTCGCGGCCCTCCAGGATACAGGACTAGCAGCCTCCTTATCATCCCCTGCCAGCATGATGCTGGCAGGGGATGATGGGAACTGTAGTCCATAACATCTGGAGGGCCGCGAGTTTGACACCTGTGCCCTAAGGGAACCAATCTCTGTCGACTGGAGACCAGCTGTTAGAGCTCCAGCCCCTACCTGAAGGGTGGCACCCTGGCAATGCACCCTTGTGGGTGTTGGGCGGCACGGCCTCCCTGCAAGCAGAAATCTAGCCCTTAAGGGCCCCTCCCCCCCTGGCAGCTCAGGATACCGGGGAAACGTTTCAGAAAGCCTCTCCCACACGTACAGGGAGGGGAGGACGAGACCCCCCAGGAATCAGGACCCACCCCCACACTCCAGGGGAGGGGGTGCCAGGAGGAGCGCCCCCCACATACCTGGAGCAGGCAGAGCAACAGCCGCTGCCCACCCCTCGACTCACCTCAATCGAGCCTCTCAGGCTGTCAACATCCGCCGCCGGCCGGATATCCGGCTCGCCCGCCCGGTCAGGGCGGAAGTCCCGCCCCCGTGAGCTGGTCATAGAGATGGAGTGCGGAAGGAAGGGCTGCGTGGTTGCACGCTGGGCTGACAGGCGAGGACGGCGTGGTCCGGGAGGCTCTCCAGGCAGGAATGAGCAGTAGGTGGTCAAAGAGCAGGAATCCCGGGCGGGTGTTTTTGCCCTGCGGAACTCCCGGCGACAAGAGGCTCTGCGGGATCTTGGACAGCTCCGCAGGGCTTGCAAAACAGCGTTATTCCGCTGGGCTTTTGGAGGGGGTTAGCTGCTGACTGTGTGCCATCCCTGTACTTTTGTTTTCTCCTACCCGTTATTTTATTCTGGGGTTGCATCATCCGGACCAGCCCCGTGGAATGAAATGCTGTTCACCAGCTGCAAATTTGTGCACTGTTTTACTATTTTGAATTTGACAGTTTTATGCTATTTTTATGGAGTTTTATATTTGATGCTTTAGTATGCTATTGTACACCGCCCAATATAGCCAGTAGAACAAATAAATAAATAAACACTGGCCGCCTTGAAGCTTGGGTCCTGGGAGTGGAAGTAGGAGTTTACCTCCTCCCCTGTTATGATGCCCTGACCAGGATGGCCCCATCTCAGCAGAAAAGCAGCAGTGGCGTAGGAGGTTAAGAGCTCGTGTATCTAATCTGGAGGAACCGGGTTTGATTCCCAGCTCTGCCGCCTGAGCTGTGGAGGTTTATCTGGGGAATTCAGATTAGCCTGAGCACTCCCACACATGCAGCTGGGTGACCTTGGGCTAGTCACAGCTTCTGGGAGCTCTCTCAGCCCCACCCACCTCACAGGGTGTTTGTTGTGAGGGGGGAACGGCAAGGAGATTGTAAATCCCTTTGAGAGAAGGGAGAGAAAGGTGGGATATAAATCCAAACTCTTCTTCTTCATCTGATCCCAGAAGCTAAACAGGGTCAGCCTTGGTTACTATTTGATTGGGGGACCACCAAGGAAGAAGTCCAGGGTTGCCCTGTGGAGGCAGGCAACGGCAAACCACCTCTGCTCGTCCCTTGCCTTCACCTGGATGGCCCAGGCTAGCCTGATCTCATCTAATCTCAGGAGAATCAGCTCCGGTTAGCACTTGGATGGGGGACCCCCAAGAAAAAAGTCCAGGGTCACTGTGCAGAGGCAGGAGGCAATGGCAAGCCACCTCCCTTCTTCTTTAGCCTTGACCAGGATGGCCCAAGTGAGCTGGACTTCATCTAATCTCGGAAACTATACTCTTCTGGCCCCTTCTGGAAATGCAAAATAATGCACTTTCAATCTACTTTCACAACTGTTTGCAAGTGGATTTTGCTCTTCTGCAAAGCGCATTATGAGGAGTATTCAGGCCCCAGCGGAGTGTCTGTGGGCTTTTCTCTGTTCTTTCCTAAACCTGCTTTGCTGTGGGGCTGAATTTCACAACCCAGCCACGTGCCTGGCTGCCCTTTCAAAGTCCACTGGCCTCCCCCAAAGTCCAGGAAGTTTTCTTTCCTCTGCCCTGGGAAGGTGCAGCAGAGGTCTGTTTGGGCTTTCTAATCAGCAGTCGGACATTGTTGCATCCATATAGCCGTGTGTCAGATAAAGTGCCTCTGATTTCATAGAATCAATGACCATCTTATGCTTAGCAGCAAAACATATTATCATTAGTACCCTTGCTCATGTCCCGCAGATGCAAACAGGTTATAGTGATGCAATAATCTCTGGAGGCGAGCCAGGCCTGCTGTTATTGCTTGATATTATACAGTGATGGTGAACCTTTTTAAGACCGAGTGCCCAAATTGCAACCCAAACCCCACTTATTTATCACAAAGTGCCAACCTGGCAATTTAACCTGAATGCAGAGGTTTTCATTTAGAAAAAAAACAGTTGGCTCCCTCTTCCTCTGCCTCACCCACTTGAGCAGGGGCCAGCCTGCTCTAGTATCCAGCAAGTCCTGCATGCACCGCTCTGTGCCTCTGTAGTATCTCTGCCTACTCTGCACCTCCCCCCGGGCAGTAGCTGCTAGGAGCACAGGCACCAGGCCCACCAGCCGAGTCCTCCCTGCTCACCGAGGTGCGCGCATGTTGTGCTCAGTGGCCCAGGCCAGCCTAGATGTGTGTGTGGGGGTGTGATTTTCCACCCCCCACATGATGAACTCTGTGTGTGCGTGCCCACAGAGAGGGCTCCGAGTGCCACAGGTTCGCCATCACTGAGATACCTGGTTCAGCCTTACAGCGGCTGTGCTCATTTCTCCAAGGTTTGGGACAGGGGGTTAGCGATTGGGGAGAGAACCTCAGCACCCATTTGTTGGTGCAGGGGGTTCCTCAAGGGACATGGAGCAGGGGGTTCCCTCCAGTGTTTTCCAACATTTTTATATACACCCTCCTGCCAAGTTGAGTCAGAGCTTCGTATTGGGTCGTCCCTGGTACGCTGATGACACTCAGCTATATCTGTTAGTGGTTGGCTGATCAGATACTGCCCTGGATATTTTAACCAGTTGTTCAGTTGTGGTGAATTGGCCAAAGGAGAGTCAGCTGAAAGTAAATTCATTAATGACTGAAGTCCTGTGACTATGGCTGAGCTGGGGAAGTGCAGATGGGGATGGCCAACTTCTCACTCTTGAGCGGGTGCATTTAACACCTATTCCCATTGTCAAGAGTCTAGGAGGGATTGTGGATGCTTCCTTGTCGTCGATGGAGGTACAGGTCACAAATGTAACCTGCCTGGCATTTTACCATCTTCACCAGGCCAGGCAGTTAGCACCCTGTCTGTCCCAACCTGAGCACCAAAGCAGATTTCAGGTTTTGGTGCTAACCTTCAAAGCCCTAAAAAGTCTGGGGCCTCCATATTTGTAGGATCGCCCCTCCCAAGACATTCCGCAAAGAGCATCACGCTCAATAAATAGCAACTTGCTGGTAGTCCCTGGCCCAAAACCCATCCAGTAGGCCTCAACCATGACCGGAGCCTTTTTGGCTCTGGCCCCAGCCTGGTGTAATGCTTTGTCAAGTGAAACTCGAGCCCTGCGAGACATAGGGCAGTTTCACAGGGCCTGTAACACAGTGGTTCAGCCAGGCCTATGATGAGGCAGCAGTGATACTTATCCATCAAGCTGGCTTCCCTTTCCCTGTATAAATGTGGATTTTATGGGCGGTGCAGTCTTCATTGATTGCCTGACGTGATTATTGGGATATTGATAGCTACATGTTACTGGTTTTGTGTGTGTGTTGTATGCCACCTGGAACCTGTGTGGGGAAGGACATCCTATAAACAGTGGTGGGATCCAAAATTTTTAGTAACAGGTTCCCATGGTGGTGGGATTCAAACTGTGGCGTAGCGCCGATGGGGCTGGGCGGGGCACGACGGGGCGTGGCTGGGCATTCCGGGGGCGGGGCATTCCGGGGCGAGGCTGTGGCAAGGATGCAGCCGTTGTGCCGGTCCTTGGGTGGGAAACCAATGCACGCAGGCGCAGGCTGCCACGCACGCCGGTGCTCCTCCTGCTAGACTGCTTCAAGTTCTGCGCGCTACTGCTGAGAGGAGGGGCGTAACTAAGGCAAAAATCACGTGGCAAAATTACCAATTAGTGATCCCACCTCTGCCTATAAATATTGAATAAAGTGTGGTGTAGTGGTTAAGAACAGGTGGACTCTTATCTGGAGAACTGGGCGTAATTCCCCACTCCTCCACGAGTGGCAGACTCTCATCAGCAGAAGTCGATTTGTTTCTTTGTTCTTCCACATGAAGCCTGCTGGGTGATCTTGGGCCAGTCATAGTTCTCCCCGCCTTCCTCATAAGGTGTCTGATTTGGGGGAGGGGAAGGGATTTTCAAATCCTTAAGGAAGAGGAAAAATGGGGTATAAAAACCAGTTCTTCTTCTTCTGGGTCAAACAAACTGGAAAATCTTACACTCGTATCTCACATTGTGCCCCGAACGCCGTCTGGATAGAGATTCACTCCAGGATCCTCTGTCTTCCTCTCCCTTCCAGGCTGCAGCAGAAAGGCCCCCTGGATGCCCTCTCCTCCGTGTGGGGAAGGGTCAAGAACCGCCATGCATCCACTTCAGGTAAGAGAGCATCACAGAGGAGATGCGCACCAGAGGACAGGAATGGTTCCTGCTCTGACGCAAAGCTCAGAGGATTGGGCTCCTAGTCTTCGGTTTGGTGCTGCAAGAGGTCAAGTCTGCCCACTGGGGACGGAGGGAAATGTTCACCCCCTTCTAGGATGGTATCTGCAGAGAAGTCTATGAAACAACACTGGATAATTAACATAATGGTCTGGGACCCTCGTACCTACAGGATCGCCTCTCCTATTACAACCCGTCTGCGCTCCTCTAGGGTCCTCTTGCAGATGCCTGGCCCCCATGGGCTTATCTCAAGAGGAAGGGCCTTCTCAGTTTTGGCCCCTACACAGTGGAATGCACTCTCAGATGACAACCATGCCATGTCATGCTTGTTTAATTTCTGTAGGATGTACAATGCCAAATTGTTGAGGTTGACTTTTGCAGTTTGGGGTGTGTTTATGAGTGGGTTAGAGCAAGCTACATATTTTAGTAGTTTAATATTTAGTATTTGGTAGCTGTTTTTGTGTTGTTTTAACTCATTTATACTATTTTAAACTCGTAAGTTGCCACAGGGCCCTTGGGCGAGCACCAATTGACGGACTGAATGAATAAAGAAAGAAACAAATAAACTACCATAATGCTCGCCAGGTTTAATGTTGTGCCTTCTGCCTTGTTGCATGAATTTAATGAAAAGGCTAAGATTGTGCCCATGTAACAATGTCCAGTTGAATCTCTGGCCACCAATTACTACACACTGTGTCAGATTCAAAGGAAATCAGATCCAAGTATGTGAATCTGCTCAACTACATTTACCCCATCTCGATTTAATTAGATTACACTACTTGTTGGACAATACTGAAGTCCTTCTCTCTGTATGATAGTAGCGAGGCTTTCTCCTGGAAATTACCAAAGCATGGTAGATTTCCTTCGACCTAACATTTATTTCCTGTTTTGTATATGCTTTTTAATCCGTTTTTTATTATTGTTGTATTGTTGTCTATGCCAATAAAGGCTTGCTTCTGATAAACTACCACAGAAAGCAACTGGGTCCTTTGCATTCGAACATCTGGTGCATCTTCCCCATAAGGTTGCTGGTCCCTTGCCCGCAAAGACAATCCCTCTGGCCTCAAGATGCCCCGTGGAGTGCTGGTAGGGGCCAAATGTCCCCATAGTGCTCTCCCCAGCCCTGATTTGTGCTGGTCTCCTATTATTCATTTACTGCCTTTGTCTTCTTGACTTTTCCTGCCATGACACAGCTGTCCAGTGACATAAAGAAGTTCTTCCCTCTTTGTCTTCTCGTAGGGCGGGGCGTCCTTTGAAGAGGTGGCTGTGTATTTCACCCAGGGGGAGTGGACCGTGCTGAGCGCAGGCCAGAAAGCTCTGTACAAGGACGTCATGCTGGAGAATTTTGGGCATGTGGCCTCTCTGGGTGAGGATCTTTTTCTCCTGAGCTGTCTCCCGCCTGCTGTGAGGAGTGACTGTAGGGAAGTCCAGGATGTGGAAGGGCATGATCCTGCTGTCTACCTGGGCCCACTGGCTGATGTCTGCAACCCACTATGCTTCTTAGGTTGATTCCGTACTTGCGTTATCGACCTAAGTTCGAGCTATGTTCCACCTGGTGCTCCAAGCATTGTTACTGGGATCGCATTTGGTTTTGTACCACAGCCTTCACTCGTAACGGTCAAATTTCCAACTCCAGTTGGGAACTACTACTTTTCCAGGGAACCACGCTCAAACTCAGCTGGATTCCAGTACAGTGCGGAATCTCTGGTGCCAGGAGTCCCCCATTCAGCCAATCACAGCGGAGTGTTTTGGGCATGCGTACAGCTGGCCAATCAAAAAATGCCACCTTCATCTTTCAATTCCTGTGGCAGTTTTTTTTAATAACATGTGTGAGGATAGACGGAACATGGCCATAGAACAGCAGCCAATTGAAACAGAGCGGTGAAGAGGCACAGGATGATTCCGCCCTCCGAGCTGGGATCAAGCTGGTTGCAGTGGGGAACAACAATGGCTTTGACCTAGGTCAGTACCCTTCTCAGGGAACTGGGTCGAACCTATTTTACTCGTGTGCGGACTCGCCCTTAGCGTGATCTGACAGGGGTTCTGAGTTCTCCATGTGGAGGGAGTTCCCCTCCCTGGTAGTCATGTGCCTGGATCACGTGAGAGGTTCCAAAGGGTGTCTGATCTGGAGCAGGTGAGGCAGCCTCCAGTCTGGATGTTGATGAGATTTGGCAGTAGAGGGAACTCTGCTGGCTTCTGCCACTTGATTTCGTTTTCCATTGGCATTTCCATCTGACCTGGGGGAAGAGATTCAAGCTGACTTTGAACTTTTTGCATGTAAGTGCATGCCGAGGGACTCTAATTTTGTTTGTTTTCCCTGATAAACAGGACTTCAGATTGCCAAACCTGACCTCATATCCTGGCTGGAAGAGGACAAGGAGCTATTTCTCCTGATGGATGAAGAAGAGGAAGGATTGGCAGGTAACTGCTTAGATATTGGGCTGTGCGTTGCCTGCACTTCCTTCCAAGGGCAGGCGGATCACTGTGGCCTTGTTCATCCTCGCAGCTTTCATTTCTGCTCAGCCATCTTCCTGCCTGGCTGCCCTCCAGGACCTCTGGGCATGGAAAAAATCAAAAAGATAAAAACATTTCCCTGACCCAGTTTTTTTTCTAGGCCCCAACCTTGTGAGGCCTTTGCCCTCTTAGCTCCCAATTTAATTAACTCCTGAATAATCAGGATCCTATGCTACTGGAAATGATTGCCAATTTCCTGATTAATACTCTGAATTAACCTTTTGGGCTGTCTTTTCTGTTTATATTATTTTTGTATACTTTTCTCTCTTTTTCAGCAGGTGGGCTGTGGGAGTCAGCAAAAGAAACCTCTGAATGTCCAGTCATGGTGAAAGAAGAGATATATTCCGATATGAAAGAGGAAGATGAATGTTGTGACGCTCTGAGGAAGGAGGAGGGAAAACACACATCTAATGGGAAAAATAATACTAGTGCTTTTCAGTGGGGTGACTTTCTACTACAGAAAATGAACCAAAGAGAATATAGAAATGAGCCCACTGCAAACAGAAAAAATACTCCTAAAAAACCAGATATTAATATTCACTGGAGCACCTGTAACAGAAAGAAAAAACATAAATGCCAGGAACGCAGAGAAACGGTCTGTCTAAGTGGAAGCCTGAGATCCCATGAAATGATTCACCAAAGCGAGAAAGAGTACAATTGTCTAGAGTGTGAGAAAAGTGTCAATCAGATTGGAAAACTTACTTCCCATCACAGAATTCTCACAGATGAGAAACCATATAAATGCCAGGAGTGTGGGAAAAGTTTCAGTGAAAATGGAAAACTTACATTCCATCACAGAATTCACAGAAGGAAGAAACTATATAAATGCCTGGAGTGTGGAAAGATCTTTAATGAGTATGAAAGTCTTACTACTCATAATGGAATTCACACAGGGGAGAAACCATATAAATGCTTAGACTGTGGGAAAAGCTTCAGTCAGAGTGGACATCTTACTTCCCATCAAAGAATACACAGAGGAGAGAAACCATTTAAATGTTTGGAATGTGGAAAAAGTTTCAATCAGAGTGGAAACCTTACTTCCCATTACAGAATTCACTCAGGGGAAAAGCCATATAAATGCCTGGTGTGTGGGAAAAGCTTCAGTCGGAGTGGAAATCTTAATGCCCATCAAAGAATCCACAGAGGAGAGAAACCATACAAATGCCTGGAGTGTGGGGAAAGGTTCAGTAGGAATGGAAACCTTACTGCCCATCAAATAATTCACAGAGGGGAGAAGCCATACAAATGCCTGGAATGTGGGGAAAGGTTCAGTAGGAAGGGGAGCCTCATTTCCCATCGTAGAATTCACACAGGGGAGAAACCATATAAATGCCTGGACTGTGGGAAAAGCTTTAGTCATAGTAGGAGCTTGTCTTCCCATCGTAGAATTCACACAGGAGTGAAACCATATAAATGCCTGGAATGTGGGAAAAGCTTCAGTCATAGCTACAGCTTGTATTCCCATCGAAGAATTCACACAGGAGAGAAACCGTATAAATGTCTGGAGTGTGGGAAAAGCTTCAGTCGCAGTGGACACCTTACTGTTCATCAAAGAATTCACAGTGGGGAGAAACCATACAAATGTCTGGAGTGTGGGGAAAGCTTCAGTAGGAATGAAAGCCTCACTTCCCATCGTAGAATTCACACAAGGGAGAAACCATATAAATGGCTGGAATGTGGGAAAAGCTTCAGTCACAGTTACAACTTGTCTTCCCATCAAAGAATTCACACAGGAGAAAAACCGCATAAATGCCTGGAGTGTGGGAAAACCTTCAGTCGCAGTGGAAATCTTATTGTTCATCAAAGAATTCACAGTGGGGAGAAACCATACAAATGCCTGGAGTGTGGGAAAAGCTTCAGTAGGAATGGAAGCCTCACTTCCCATTGTAGAATTCACACAGGGGAGAAACCATATAAATGCCTAAACTGTGGGAAAAGCTTCAGTCGCAGGGGACACCTTACTGTTCATCAAAGAATTCACACAGGAGAGAAACCCTATAAATGCATAGAATGTGGGAAAAGCTTTGGTCGCAGTGGACACCTTACTGTCCATCAAAGAATTCACACTGGAGAGAAACCCCATAAATGCCTAGAGTGAGGGAAAAGCTTTAGTCACGGGAAAAGCTTGTCTTTCCATATAAATGCCTGGAGTGTGGAAAGAGCTTCACTAACAGTAGTTCCCTCATCAGAGGATTCACACAGGAGAGAGAACATAGAAAAATTGCAAGCATGGAAGGATGATAAATTGGCTGCTAACATTACAAAGCTATTTAATAATGCAGTATAATAGTAGATTCCAAAAAATCAGTGTAAGTGCATTAAATATTTCATAGAATCATAGAGTTGGAGGAGACCTCAAAGGTGATCAAGTCCAACCCCCTGCCATGCAGGAACACACAATCAAAGCACTCCTGATATTTGTTCATCCAGCCTCTGTTTAAAAACTTCCGAAGAAGGAGACTCCACCACTCTCCAAAGCAGTGAATTCCATTGTCAAACAGCCCTGACAGTCAGAAAGTTCTTTTTAATGTTTAGGTGGAATCTCTTTTCCTGCACCTTGAATCCATTACTCCGTGACCTAGTCTCTGAGGCAGCAGAAAACAAGCTTTGACATGACATCCCTTCAAATGTTTAAACATAGTAATGGATTTAAGGTGTAGGAAAAGAGATTCCACCTAAACATTAAGAAGAACTTCCTGACCGTCAAGGCTCACTGCCTCAGAGAGTTGTGGAGTTTCCTTCTTTGGAGGTTTTTTAACAGGCTGGATGAACAGATGTCAGGAGTGCTTTGATTGTGTCTTCCTGCATGTCAGGGGGTTGGTCTCTCCCAACTCTATGATTCACAGGCTTTGCTTCCCTTCCCAGCTGGCCAGCCCCATCCATGAGCGGGGCACCGCTGCTTACCCTTACTGTTTGCCATTACAGCAAAATAATGCAAATGTTTCTGGAAAGTTCCTTCTTTTGGCAGCTGCTCTGTTTGCAAATCCCTGTCCTGTTTTACCAAAAATAAGACAGCGAAAGGGGAATCTCCCTTTTCAAGTAGCTATTTTTCTACTTATAGGACTCCCATGAACACAAAAACACTTAAAACTTCTGGAAACTAGACTTACCAGGGCTCCTCCCATTTGTGCTAAATAGCCAGTCAGTTTCTTGGTTAATATTTAATCTCTAGACTTATAATCCATCCTTTTTCAATCTGTTTTTCCTCTCGATGCTTTTGCTCCAGCTATTTTAAGATTTTTTAAAAACTATAGACAGTTCCTAACAATCATTTTCTCTGTAAACTCTACCTTTTTTGGATTATATTCACAAAAGACCTTACATTGAGTGAGCATATTCCCTTCGGGGATGGGGCGGTATAAAAGTCTAAGTAATAAATAAAAATAAATAAATAAATAATACCCAGTTGGTTGGTTTCCCTTAATCTTGACTTGGTTTCCTTTAATCTTACATAATAATGCTTATACATTTGGTCATGTTTAAGAAATGTTAGGATATCTGGTTTTTATTGCGTGCATTTTCCCTGTTCTTGTAGAATTAATTTACAGCTATTTATGTGTATCAAATTCTTGCCTAAGAAAAAGAATTTTGCTTTAGTTTAAATAAAATAATTGAACGCAAAGGAGATCTGTTTTTCCTGCAACCTATCTTAGAGGAGTGCTGTTTTGTGGAAAAGGATACACAAGTTGATTGTGTATTTCTGCATGGCAGGGGGTTGGATGATGGCCCTTGTGGTCTCTTCCAACTCTATGATGCTGTGATACTGTGATGAAGAAAAATTTGGAATTGTGCCTCACCTTTGTCTCCTATCAGAAGTTTCAAAGCGGTTTACAAACTCCTTCTCTTCCTCTCCCCAAAGACATCTTATGAGGTAGGTGGAGCTGAGAGAGTTCTGAAGAACTGTGACTGGCCCAAGGTCACCCAGCAGGCTTCATGTGTAGGAGCAGGAAAACAAATCCAGTTCAGCAGTGGCATAGCAGTAGGAGCAGCAGTGGTGTAGGAGGTTAAGAGCTCGTGTATCTAATCTGGAGGAACCGGGTTTGATTCCCAGCTCTGCCACCTGAGCTGTGGAGGTTTATCTGGGGAATTCAGATTAGCCTGTGCACTCCCACACATGCTAGCTAGGCTAGTCACAGCTTCTCGGAGCTCTCTCAGCCCCACCTACCTCGCAGGGTGTTTGTTGTGGGGGGGGAAGGGCAAGGAGATTGTAAGCCTCTTTGAGTCTCCTGCAGGAGAGAAAGGGGGGATATAAATCCAAACTCTTCTTCTTCTTCTTCTTCATCATCATCACCAGACAGGAGTCCACTGCTCATGTGGAGGAGTGGGAATTGAACCCGGTTCTCCAGCGTAGAGTCTACTGCTTGTAACCATTATATCACACTTGGTGTCTTGTACTTCACTGATCTGATGTTGCACAATATTAGTGTAGATGAGGGGGAATCAGAGTCCTTTTATCGACCCCTAGGATTCCGAACAAGTAAGACAGCAGCGAGCATCCTTGCCAAACACTCTCCATCTTTGATTAATCCCACTCCCATCCCTACCAGCTCCCATTTGCACTGAAATAGTGCATTTCTCAAACATCCTGTTCCAAATAATAATTAATCCCAAATGCTCCTAATAAACCTCCCCAGTACTTCACTATTAATATGCTAGTGTCTGCAGAGAAACAAAAAAAACCAAACAGTTCCAGGTATAGTTGAGGTAAGAAACATTCAACAAACATGGTTCAGTGTCAGATTGGATCCTGGATTCCAGGTAAGTAACTGGTGTCTCTCTCTTTCCCGTGGTACCTTCTTCCACTCACTGCATTAGTGCCTGAGTCCCAGCTGCATGCCCCAGGTGAGAGTCTTCTTTTGAAATGCACTATAGATTTCAATTGCCTATTAATAACAGAGGCCATGAGGTAGACAGGATTGTAAGCCCAACTCTGCTAAAAATGAAAAGTCTGATCAGAGGAGGGCAACCAAAATGGTCAAAGATCTGGAATCCATGTCCTACATGGAGGAGAGACTTCGGGAGTTGGGGATGTTTAGTTTGGCGAAGAGAAGCTTAAGAGGTGACATGATAGCCATGTTTAGATATTGGAAGGAATGTCATGTTGGTGAGGGAGCAAGCTTGTTTTCTGCTGCTCCAGAGACAAGGACCAGGAGTAAAGGGTTCAAGGTGAAGGAAAGGAGATTCCACTTAAACGTCAGGAAAAACTTCCTGACAGGACTGTTTAACAGTGGAATGCACTACCTTGGAGTGTGGTGGAGTCTTCTTTGGATATTTTTAAAGAGAGGCTGGATGGCCATCTGTCAGGAGTGCTTTGGTTGTGTGTTCCTGTATGGCAGGGGGTTGGACTTGATGGCCCCTGGGGGTCTCTTCCAACTCTATGATTTCATGATTCTATGGATTCCTAACTTGTTTTGCTGGTAACTTTTTCCCCAGGTGGTGGAATGGTCTGCTTTATTTATTTCAGACTTTATTCTCACCAACAGAGGGGAACTGGTTAATGAGGTGAAACTAGTGGGTGCCTCAGGTAGTAGTGACTATGCAATTTTGGAATTTAAGACCTTGGGTAAGGAAAAAGCTACATGTAATCAGACATCTAAGTTGAATTTTAGAAAAGCTGATTTTAACAAACTTCAAGTGATGCTGGGTAGACTCTCATGATCAGAAACACTCAAAGAGAAGGGAGTTGTTCAAGGGGGGTGGGAGTTTGTTAAAAATGAGACGGCCATCTTAAATTATTCCAAATAGAAGGAAAAATGAGAAGAAACTGAAGAAGGCAGGGTGGCTCCCTAAACAGGGGCGAGAGGCCGCATGGGCAGGAGGGAGAGCAGTGAGCAAACGGTTGGGTGGCAGGCAATGAGAAGGTAGGTGTTAAACTCGCGGCCCTCCAGATGTTATGATCCAGGTGAGTAGTGTCTGTGGCTCATGCCCCCCACCAGGTATGCCTCTGGGTGGAGGGACACTGAGTCAAACATTACAACTGTCCATGAAGGGGGGATATGATTGAAGTCTATAAAATTATGCATGGGTAGAAAGTGTTGACAGAGAGAAATTTTTCTCTCTTTCTCACAATACTAGAACCAGGGGGGCATCCATTGAAAATGCTGGGGGGAAGAATTAGGACTAATCAAAGGAACCACTTCTTCACGCAACGTGTGATTGGTGTTTGGAATATGCTGCCACGGGAGGTGGTGATGGCCACTCACCTGGATAGCTTTCAAAGGGGCTTGGACAGATTTATGGAGGAGAAGTCGATTTATGGCTCCCAATCTTGATCCTCCTTGATCCCAGATTGCAAATGCCTTAGCAGACCAGGTGCTCGGGAGCAGCAGCAGCAGCAGAAGGCCATTGCTTTCACCTCCTGCACGTGAGCTCCCAAAGGCACCTGGTGGGCCACTGCGAGTAGCAGAGAGCTGGACTAGATGGACTCTGGTCTGATCCAGCAGACTCCTTCTTATGTTCCTATGAGCAGCAGCAGCAGCAGCAGAAGGCCATTGCTTTCACCTCCTGCACGTGAGCTCCCAAAGGCACCTGGTGGGCCACTGCGAGTAGCAGAGTGCTGGACTAGATGGACTCTGGTCTGATCCAGCAGGCTCGTTCTTATGTTCTTAACTGTAGTCCATAACATCTGGAGGGCTGCGAGTTTGACACCTGTGGCGGGCTGTCTTCCTGGCCTATGGGGGGGGGGGAGGGTGCAGGTGGCCAAATGCGTCCTCACATGATCCAGGTGAGTAGTGCCTGTGGCTCATCCCCCCCCCCCCAGGTATGCCTCTGGGTGGAGGGACACCGAGTCAAACATTACAACCATCCATGAAGATGTTATTGCTCCAGCTGTGCAGATACCAGGGGGAAACTGCCCTATTGCACCGTTTGAGAGCACCCCATTCAACTTCCCAGTGTCAAAGGCACGTGGAAAGTGGCTATTCTTAAGAAGCCACGTGCTCCAGTCCTCACTGGAAATGACCTGGCAGACCTCGTGGCATCTCTGGCCAGCGTCAGTGCCGTCACCCAGAGCCAAACACACACATTAGAAGTGGCTACAGCCCCAGCTTAGGATCCTGCAAAGCAGTGGCCCGTGATCCAAGATCAACAAATTGTGATGCACCCAAGTTCCCGTGCCACAGAGACCCAGGAACCTGACGCAGACAGGATCAAGAGTCAAATAGATGATTCAGCTCCTGCTAAACTGTCTGTTGCAGCAGAAGTGGTGAGAATGGGAAGCATATAAATGATTGGTAGGTAGGTAGGTAGGTAGGTAGGTAGGTAGGTAGGTAGGTAGGTAGGTAGGTAGGTAGGTAGGTAGGTGGTTGGGTGGGTAGGTGGGTAAGGTAAGGTGGTGGGTAGGTGGGTGGTGGTGGGTGGGTGGGTAGGTGCAGGTGGGTGGGTAGGTGGTGGGTGGGAAGGTGGTGGGTGGGAAGGTGGGTAGGTGGGTGGGTAGGTGGGTGGTGGTGGGTAGGTGGGGAGGGAAGGAAGGAAGGAAGGAAGGAAGGAAGGAAGGAAGGAAGGAAGGAAGGAAGGAAGGAAGGAAGGAAGGAAGGAAGGAAGGAAGGAAAAATGGGAAATGGGGGTTGCCAGGAAAAGGGAAGAATATAGTGTGAGAAGGGAATAAAGGAGGAAATGGGGTGCCCCTTGCAAGTTCCTGCAGGTTCGCTACCACACAACTGGACTTGGCCCAACAGCCAGCACCACACAGAGTTTTCCCAAGAAGCCTCTGGGGGGGGGGGGGGGACGGACAAAGCTGCCGTTTGGGAGGGGAGCAGGTCCATAGCCAGTGGTGGGCACGGGGGCACAGCAAACCCCCTCAAGTATGCAATACCCCACCACCTAGTGGTGCAGCCTGGCTATAATACATCTTCCTCAGTGTCACTGAATTCTCAACGCAAGATTATAAGGCTAAAAATAGCACTTATTTGCAATTAAAGAACAATACATCTGAAGTTTCTGAATGAAATTGGGAGATATATCTTTACATGGAGTTTAACATTTTCAATTTCGCTTGGATTCAGAGAACATTTGATAAAAATTTTTATACCAACGGCACTTGTCACCACACAAATTATCTGAAATCTTCAGAGATGTATGCGATATGTAAATCACCTAAAGCAGATTATGTACAGATGTGGTAAATGTGTGACGGAACAAATATTTATTGGTTCCCTGTTGTAGATTTGGGAAAAAAGCTTTGGTGTAGACTTCCTTTTTTTCCACTGAAGTTCTGTTAAGCTGCACTGGTATGATTCTGAACGTAAGCATAATCTAATTTCCCATACATAACAGCCGCTAGATTATAATTTATACATTGTTGGAAATTCAATTTATGTCCGGCAGTCAATGAGTGGATCTTGAAATGTAAGGAAAACTTTCTCCTAACCATTGTGAGTAATTTAAAAAGAGAATATGATGTGTTGCAACAAATTTGGCAAACATTTCTTGTGAAAACTTTACACAGTAAACTTTACAGTACGTATGTAATGGATTATTTAAACTATAATAAACTACACTGTTTTGCAAAAAAAAGAGCAATTAATCTTTTATTTGTTCAGCTCTACAATCCTAAACTTTGGTACTTTTCCAGATCAGCTATTCAATTTACAGAGATAATAAAGCTATATAACAACTGATACTCTGCATAAATATCATTAAAATAATGAATACACAATATAATCTCTAGGGAAACAGGGCCCCTTACTCCTCTCCCAACCCCCAACCCCCCAACTCCAGGAAACCTGTGTCTAGAGGTCTGGGAAATGGGAGCTTGCTCCAGTGACAAGACTGTTACTATGGAAGTCTGTTAACATATATAGGACAAGCTATTAATATTTGAGGAGTGATAAGCCTTTGACATGATTGATCATCAGCTCCTGACACATGACCTTGCTGAAAGAGACAATCCTTCTATGGTTGATCTCATTTGTTGATAGCTGCCCTGAACCCAACCTGTGATGCTAGGCTGTGTGGTCTTGTTCTAATAGTTTTAGTTGTGCCACAGAGAGGAACACATCTTGCCATGACAAGCCTCTCAAGGTGCCAGCCATAGATGTGAGCAAAATGTTAGGAGCTAAAACTAACAGACCACAGCCACCCAACCTGGAAAACCCACAACAGCCAGTTAATTCCACCCATGAAAGCCTTCAACAACACACGGCAAGGAAGAAACCTTCCTTCCACACTAGAACACCTCTATGGTTTCTCTGCTGTGTCAGTGTTTTGATGAGAAGCAAAGCGATTACTCCAGGTTAAACTTTTTCCACACTTCTAGCATTTCTATGGCTTCTCTCCTGAATGAATTCTTTGTTAGGAAGACAAGCTTTTATTGTGATTGCAGCTTTTCCCACGCGTTGGATATTTATATGGTTTTTCTCCTGTGTGAGTTCTTTGATGGGAAGTAAGCTTTGCACGCTCACTGAAAGTTTTCTCGCGGTCCAGGCATTTATATGGTTTCTCCCCTCTGTGAATTCTTTGATGGACAGTAAAGCGTCCACTCTGACTGAAGCTTTTCCCACATTCCAGGCATTTAAAAGGTTTTCCTCCTGTGTGAGTTCTTTGATGTGCAGTCAGGTGTCCACTCTCAGTGAAGGTTTTTCCACAGTCCAGGCATTTATATGGTTTCTCCCCTCTGTGAATTCTTTGATGGATAGTAAGGTATCCACTCTGACCAAAGCTTTTCCCACATTCCAGACATTTATAGGGTTTCTCCCCTGTGTGAATTCTTTGATGGGAAGTAAGTTGTCCACTCTCAGTAAAGCTTTTTCCACACTCGAGGCATTTATATGGTTTCTCCCCTGTATGAACTCTTTGATGGGAAGTAAGGTGTATACGCTGACTGAAGCTTTTCCCGCACTCCAGGCATGTATATGGTTTCTCTCCTGTGTGAATTCTTCGATGGACAGTAAAGTTTCCACTGTCACTGAAGCTTTTCCCACACTCCAGGCATTTATATGGTCTCTCCCCTGTGTGAGTTCTTTGATGGGATGCAAGCTTTGCACTCTCACTGAAACTTTTCTCACAGTCCAGGCATTTATATGGTTTCTCCCCTGTGTGAGTTCTTTGATGGACAATAAGATGTCCACTGCTACTGAAGCTTTTTCCACACTTCAGGCATTTATATGGTCTCTCCCCTGTGTGAGTTCTTTGATGGGATGCAAGCTTTGCACTCTCACTGAAACTTTTCTCACAGTCCAGGCATTTATATGGTTTCTCCCCTGTGTGAGTTCTTTGATGGACAATAAGATGTCCACTGCTACTGAAGCTTTTCCCACACTCCATGCATTTATATGATTTCTCCCCTTTGTGAATTCTTTGACTGACAGTAAGGCTTCCACTTAGACTGAACCCTTCCCCACATTCTTGGTCTTTATGCTTTTTTATTCTGTTACGGCTGTTCGAGTTAATATTTCTATCAGGTTTTTTAGGAATATTTTCTCTGCCTGCATTGGGATGATTTCTATGGTCCGTTTGGTATACTTTCCTTAGTACAGAGTCACTTCCCTGTAAAACAGTGGAAGTATTTTTCCTTTCAGTTGTGTTTTTTCCCTCCTTCCTCCTCAGAACATCACAGCATTCGTCGACCTCTTTTGTATCTGAATTGATCTCTTCTTTCTCCATGGTTGGATGCTCAGATGTTTCATTTGCTGGTTCCCACATACCACCTGCTGAAAAAAATAAAAACCTGCTGTGAGGACATTTTTCCTAAGTATCTGTGTCACAATTCCCTGGTAATGGTTGTGTTTGCTCTCTGTGAATGCTCAGGGGTGACACTCGAATATTCTGTAGACAGTTCTCCACTTCCTTTCTCAATTCATTCTAAATTCCAAGGGCAATAAGTGGCAAATAGAGCTGACTATCACCCCTCCACCACTTAGAAGATTATGTAGGACTGGCCCTGCACTGGCTGATTTTTCTACCAAGACTCTAGTTGCCAACTGACAAACTGCAAATATAACACCAGCTGTGTGGGACAGTGGGGAGAAAGCCCCATCTGTAAAAGTGAAGGAGAGGGAAAGGGCCATGAAGAGATCACTTCCCCATTGTGGTCTAGAAACCTCAAACCAGGGCAGGCAGAGGAAGTCTAGCTGCTGTATTAAAATGATGCTATAACCATAGTCTTCTCCCATAGACCCATTCTCCATCATTGTATCCCTCCTTTCTCTCCTGCAAGGAGACTCAAAGGGGCTTACAATCTCCTTTCCCTTCCCCCCTTAGAACAAACACCCTGTGAGGTAGGTGGGGTTGAGAGAGCTCTGAAGAACTGGAGTATATACACCTGTGGAATGTCCAGGGTGGGAGAAAGAACCATTTGCCTGTTAACACTCTTCCTTTGTTTGAGGGTCAGCAGCTGGTTGGTCTTTTGGGAGCAGACTCTCCTGTGTGCATTTTGCAATGCAGGAGTTCAGAAGGGAATGATGCTAAAGACGTGATAATGTTGTGCTGAGGGAGAAGGCGCATGAGGCACACAACAACTTATAATAATCATTTCAGGATCCGCACTAACCAAAGAGTTCTGGAGGAAAAAAGAACGCTGTGAGGATAAATAAGGGCACAGTGATCCGCCTGCCCTTGGAAGGAAGCGCAGGCAACACACGGCCCCAATATCTAAGCAGTTACCTGCCAATCCTTCCTCTTCTTCATCCATCAGGAGAAATAGCTCCTTGTCCCCTTCCAGCCAGGATATGAGGTCAGGTTTGGCAATCTGAGGTCCTGTTTATCAGGGAAAACAAACAATTAGAGTCCCTCGGCATGCACTTACATTCAAAAAGTTCAAAGCTTGAATCTCTTCCCCCGGGTCAGATGGAAATGCCAATGGAAAACGAAATCAAGTGGCAGAGAAGCCGGCAGAGTTCCCTCTACTGCCACATCTCAGTTCTGGTGAGGCAAGATCCAGACTGGAGGGAAGCCCCAGCTGAGGCTGCCTCACCTGCTCCAGATCAGACGCCCTTTGCAACCTCTCACAGGATCCAGGCACACGACTACCGGGGGGGGAGCTCCCTCCACAGGGAGAACTCAGAACCCCTGTCAGATCACACTATGGGCGATTCCGCACATGAGTAAAATAGGTTTGACCCAGTTCCCTGAGAAGGGTACTGACCTAGGTCGAAGCCATTGTTGTTCCCCACTGCAACCAGCTTGATCCCAGCTCGGAGGGCGGAATCATATTGTGCCTCTTCGCCACTCCGTTCCGATTGGCTGCTGTTCTACGGCCATGTTCCGTCTATCCCCACACACGTAATAAAAAAACCTGCCACAGGAATGGAGGGACGAAGGTGCCGTTTTTTGATTGGCCAGCTATACGCATGCCCAAAACACTCAGCTGTGATTGGCTGAATGGGGGACTCCTGGCACCAGAGATTCCGCACTTTACTGGAATCGAGCTGAGTTCGAACGGGGTTCCCTGAAAAAGTAGTCGTTCCCAACTGGAGTCGGAAATCTGACTGTTACACGGGGCGAAGCTGGTACAAAACCACGTCGATCCCAGTGGTTGTGCGGAGCACTTAGGTCGAACGCAGCTCGAACTTAGGTCGATAGCGCAAGTGCGGAATCGACCTAAGAAGCACGGTGGGTTGCAGACATCAGCCAGTGGGCCCAGGTAGGCAGCAGGATCATGCCCTTCCACATCACGGACTTTCCTACAGTCACTCCTCACAGCAGGCAGGAGACAGCTCAGGAGAAAAAGATCCTCACCCAGAGAGACCACGTTCCCAAAATTCTCCAGCATGACTTCCTTGTACAGAGCTTTCTGGCCTGCACTCAGCATGGTCCACTCCCGCTGGGTGAAATACACAGCCACCTCTTCAAAGGACGCCCCACCCTGCGAGAAGACAAAGGAGGAAGAACTTCTTTATGTCACTGGAAAGCTGTGTCATGGCAGGAAAAGTCAAGAAGATGGAGGCAGTAAATGAATAATAGGAGACCAGCACAAATCAGGGCTGGGGAGAGCACTATGGGGACATTTGGCCCCTACCAGCACTCCACGGGGCCTCTTGAGGCCTGAGGGCAGAGGTGGGATCCAGCAGGTTCTCACAGGTTCCCGAGAGGAGCTTACTAATTATTTGTGTGTGCCGAGTGGGGGTTACTAATTGGTGATTTTGCCACGTGATTTTTGCCTTAGTTACGCCCCTCCTCTCAGCAGTAGCGCGCAGAACTGGAAGCAGTCTAGCAGGAGGTGCACCAGCGTGCGTGGCAGCCTGCGCCTGCGTGCATTCGTTTCCTGCCCAAGGACCGGTGCAGCGGCTGCATCCTTGCCACAGCCCCGCCCAGGAATGCCTCACCCCCCGGAATGCCCGGCCACGCCCCCGTCATGCCCTGCCCAGCTCCATTGGAGACACGCCACAGTTTGAATCCCATCACCATGGGAACCTGTTACTAAAATGTTTGGATCCCACCACTGGGTACATTCCACAGTGCAGTAGCCACAGGTGAGAAGGTCTTTCTCCTAGAGATAGCTAACTAAGTCACTATGGGGACCAGGCACCAGCAAGGGGACCCTAGAGCAGGGGGCTGTAATGGGAGAGGTGATCCTGTAGGTATGAGGGTCCCAGGCCTCTTATATTAATGGTCCAGTGTTGTTTTATAGACTTCTTTGCAGATACCATCCTGGGCAGGGGGTGACCATTTCCCTCCCTCCCTGGTGGGCAGACTTGACCTCTTGTAGCACCAAACCGGGGACTAGGAGCCCAATCCTCTGAGCTTTGCGACAGAGCAGGAACCATTCCTGTCCTCTGCTGCACATTCCTCTCAGTGATGCTCCCTTACCTGAGGCCGCTGCATGGCGGCTCTTGACCCCTCCCCACAAGGAGGAGAAGGCATCCAGGGGGCCCTTCTGCTGCAGCCTGGAAGGGAGAGGAAGACAGAGGATCCTGGAGTGAATCTCTATCCAGAAGGGGTTCGGGGCACAACGTAAGATACTGGAGTTGATAAATTTTTCTCTACCTTCAAGGAGTCTCAAAGTGGCTCACAACTCCTTCGCTTCTCCTCCCCACAACAGACACCTTGTGAGGAAGGTGGGGTTGAAAAAGTCCTGAGAGAACTGGGTCCCCAGCAGGCTTCATGTGTAGGAGCAGGAAAACACATCCAGTTCACCAGAATAGAATCCGCTGCTCAGGTGGAAGAGTGAGGAACCAACCCCCGATCCCCCCCTCCGCCCACCCTCTATCCCTGCCCCCAATTTGTGTTTTCTCTCCTTTCTGAAAAGGACCTCTGGCCACCGGAGCCCATCCAAAGTCTGAAGGTGCCGGGTTCGGATCCTGCTTTCAGAGCAATGCAGAGACCTCCTGGCTTCTCTCAAAAGGGGCCAAGGGGCGCTCCCGGGTGCAGGAAGGAGAAAGGAAGGCAAGGTGGGATGGGGGGGGGGGCTTTTCCTGGCCCCCTACTCTCCCCACCCTTTCCCTCTGATGTCATGCATTGCAACCCACCCTCCCAATATCCATATATTTCTCCCTTCGTGCTCACCGGAGCCCTCCAAGCCAAGGCGGCTCTTGCAAAGTGGGGGGGGAGGGGGGGTACAGGAAATGGGTCCCCCCACCCCTTCCCACCTGCCTCTCTAGGATTGCTGCTGCTCTCTCTCTCTCTTTCTGTCTTTAACCCTTAGAGAGCCTTTCACCAGCTCCAGACCTGCCCTGCATAGTTTCCCAGATGATCGAGGAGACCGGTCCGCTCTGGCCAGGCTGCGGCTCTCCAGATGTTCACGGACTACAATTCCCATCAGCCTCTGCCAGCACGACCAATTGGCCATGCTGGCAGGGGCTGATGGGGATTGTAGTCCGTGAACATCTGGAGAGCCGCAGGTTGCAGACCCCCCTGGGCCAGGGGATGTTCCAGCTGTTCCTCCGCCCCTTTCTGAAATGTGGTTTCAGTCTTTGCAAAACGTTGCCTGAACTGTTTCTTGCCTTCCTTACAGTATGCCACAAGTTTTATTTTGTACGTGACCACAATACACAACAGAGTGGTATACCTTCCCATGGTGGCGAACCTTTGGCACTCCAGATGTTATGGACTACAATTCCCATCAGCCCCTTCCAGCATGGCCAATTGGCCATGCTGGAAGGGGCTGATGGGAATTGTAGTCCATAACATCTGGAGTGCCAAAGGTTCGCCACCGGCTATTGTTTATCATGTCATGCTGCTATAATTACGGTTGTTATTGTTATCAGCATTATTATTGAGCTACTTACAGTCCTCAGAGAACTCTCTCAGCTCCCAACAGGTGTTTTTTGATAGAGAGGGGAAAGGAAGAAGCGGGTGAGCTACTTTGAGACTCCTTACAGGAGAGAAAATTGAGTGTGGGCGGGGGGGGGGGAGAGAAACTGAAGCCCCCTTCTGCTTCTCCTACTCTTCAGAGTTCCACAGGAGCAACAGATGGTTGTCATATTCAGATCAGGCGTCCTGGAGGTATGCCTAGGCACTGCGCCCATTGGAAGATGTATTCCTCTGTCATGGGCCACCCACCCTGGGGAGAAGGGGAAGGAACGAGAGAAGGGGGCCCATCATCTGGTCGAGCCCCCCCCCCCCCATGGACTGGAGGGTTAGGGAAAGTTGCCTGCAACCCTAAAGGGAGATTCTACAATGTGGAAACTGAATGCTCTGTCAAAAGCAAAGATGCACACGCCTCCGTAGATTCCCTCTTTTGCAAAGGCATGGACAGAAGGGGTTACATTCCCAGCAACCCAACCCTGACTATGGAGGGGGTCTCTGTAGCTCTGATAAGTGTCGATGATGGTGCCTTTCCCATGATTCTTTTGTCTTACGAATATACAATAGAAGTTTTTACACCGACTATTTTCTCACATTTGCATTCTTTGGCTGCAGCTTCATCGGGATCAAGAATGTACCATTGAACATATTTGTGTTGCCTGCCGTTTTCAGGATCCAATGCTCCTGCACAATTGATCCATGTATTCTAAAACAATAAGGGTTATAACCTGGTGTAGGAATCATTTGTGCTCCCATTGCTGCAAATGCAAGAGAGAGAGCTATTCATTGCCTGTATTTTATCAATAAAGTTTTCTGACTGTTCACATGGATGTGACAGAAATTGTTCAATCGATGGGAAAATGTGAATGTGATTTCATCTCACCAGTCTTTTAGAGCAACATTTAGAAAACTTTCCATCAGGTCTTTCTCTGGGACAGTGTCTGGTCTTACAAAAGTTGCTAATTTGGTTAAGAATGCCACCTGAGTGACTTCAGCATTTTCATAATCTATGTCATGTTATGTTATATAGCAGTGATGGCGAACCTTTTCGAGACCGAGTGCCGAAATTGCAACCCAAAATCCACTTATTTATCGCAAAGTGCCAACACGGCAATTTCACCTGAATACTGAGGTTTTAGTTTAGAAAAAACCAGTTGGCTCCGAGGCATGTGTTACTCAGGAGTAAGCTTAGTTTGTGCGTGCCCATAGAGAAGGCTCTGAGTGCCACCTCTGGCACCCATGCCATAGGTTCACCACCACTGTTATATAGCATGTGCTGTAGTATTAAGCTTTTGATACCTTACAGCAGTCTCCTCAGGCATTTGTTTTTTTTAATATTCATACTTTTAGAGATATAATATTATGTATTACACGTCTTTTGTCCACCATTATGATTATCACAACATAACAATATTAATTAGGATCAACACAAAAAAAAAGAAAAGAAACATGATCTACAAAAGACAAAAACCAAAATTTTCTACTTCCAGTTATCTTCACCCATTATCTATGCATTTCTACAATGTATTCAATTATAACATTTCACAATCAATCACAATATTATCATTCCTATCAGCTTGTACTAAATAATCTACCCATTTCTTCCACTCCAATTTATATTCCTTATTAGGTTTACGTAAGACAGAACCTATCAATTTAACCCAGCATGTCATTGATATGCTATGCCCGTGGTGGTGAGCCTTTGGCACTCCAGATGTTACGGACTACAATTCCCATCAGCCCCTGCCAGCATGGCTAATTGGCCAGGCTGGCAGGGGCTGATGGGAATTGTAGTCCATAACATCTGGAGTGCCAAAGGTTCGCCACCACTGTGCTATGCATTGTTGCCACCTTCTTCTGCAGTATTTGATTTTGCGACTACCATCATCTTGTGGGTCTGTTGTTAACTGCCTTTTTGGGTGTCTAATTATAGTAGTATGGTAATGTTGTTATCATGTGTGTATCAGTTTTAATCAGGCTTTGAAAACAGCAGCACAGAAGGAGTTAGTGTGTGAACCTCCTGTGAATGAATGTTTTCCAGGCAAACAGAGGCAGAGAAGAAGAAGATGATTATTTTGGATTTATATTCCCCCTTTCTCTCCTGCAGGAGACTCAAAGGGGCTGACAATCTCCTTGCCCTTCCCCCCTCACAACAAACACCCTGTGAGGTGGGTGGGGCTGAGAGAGCTCCGAGAAGCTGTGACTTGCCCAAGGTCACCCAGCTGGCGTGTGTGGGAGTGTACAGGCTAATCTGAATTCCCCAGATAAGCCTCCACAGCTCAGGCGGCAGAGCTGGGAATCAAACCCGGTTCCTTCAGATTAGATATACAAGCTCTTAACCTCCTACGCCACTGCTGCTGGGTGTTATGTTTTGCCACGGGTTCTGTTGCATGGGGCTACGTTGCCTTTAATCAGGATTTGAAAATAGCAGCAATGAAGGAGTTAGTGTGTGCACCTCCCATGAAAGGGAAATTTTCCAGACAACTGGAGGCAGGAGGTAAGGGGCAGTCATCTCTGGGTTCTATGTTTTGCATGTTTTAACAGGTATTTCCAAATAACTGTTGCAGTCTGAGGCATGCACAGACTTATGTGTTCTTTCAGTCCTGTTGGAGCCAGTAAGGGGTGGGCATCTTGTGCAGTGGCGATTAGCTTTGTGTTTGGAAAGTGTCTGTGCAAAAGTGGCGCGTGCAGCTGCTTTCCAAAGAGAGGGAGGTGTTGCTGTTGGCAATGGCACCCCCTCCTTTTTGGAAAGTGCCTATGCAAAGGCAGCAACATTCCCTACAACAGCAACTTTTGCAAAGGCTGCTGAGAAGTGTAGTCCTTGCCCCCCTTTGAGGAAGAACTGCAATCTGGCCCTCCCAGATGACTGAGGACTACACTTCACAGCAGTCCTTGTTTTTTCTGGTTTGTCATTGGGAACATACTGCTCAATTATATAGTAAGACACTAATTTGGGGGGAATCTATTACTAATTACACTGTGCAATTGAATAGCTTTGTAATGTCATCAGTCACTGTAACATCCTTCTACACTGGAAACTTGAAAGAAACTAGAAACAAGTAAGAGAGTCACTCTGTCTGAAGTTTTTCCCACCCTCTCCTGTGTGGATTCTTTGATAAGACAAGTTGTTACTGTGACTGAAGCTTTTCCCACACAGATATTTATGTGGTTTCTCCTCCATGTAGTTTCTCCTTTCATGAGCAGTAAGGTGTCCACTCCAGTAAAAGCTTTTCCCACATTCCAGGCATTTATATAGTTTATCCTCTGTGTGAATTCTTAGATGGGACATAAGACTTCCACTGTCAATGAAGCTCTTTCTACACTCCAATCATTTATATGATTTCTCCTTCGTGTGAAATTGTTGATGGAAGACAGTCACTTCGACTGAAGTATTTCCCACACTCCAATCTCCCATGCAAATTCTTTGATGGGAAGACAAACTGTGACTGTGACTGAAGCTTTTCCCACATTCAATTCATTTATATGGTTTCACTCCTGTGTGAATTCTGTGATGGACAATAAGGTGTGAATGCTGTGTGAAACTTTTCCCACAGTCCAGGCATTTATATGGTTTCTCTCCTGTGTGAATTCTTTGATGGGAAGACAAGCTCTTACTGTGACTGAAGCTTTTCCCACACTCCAGGCATTTATATGGTTTCTCCCCAGTGTGAATTCGTTGATGGGAAGTAAGATAGTTTCTGCGACTGAAGTTTTTCCCACACTCCAGGCATTTATATGGTTTTTCCCCAGTGTGAATTCGTTGATGGGAAGTAAGATAGTTCTTTCGACTGAAGCTTTTTCCACAGTCTAAGCATTTATATGGTTTCTCCCCGGTGTGAATTCTTTGATGGGAAGACAAGCTGTGACTGTGACTGAAGCTTTCCCCACACTCCAGGCATTTATATGGTTTCTCTCCTGTATGAATTCTTTGATGGACACTTAGGTGCGAATGCTGAGTGAAACTTTTCCCACATTCCAGGCATTTATATGGTTTCTCTCCTGTGTGAATTCTTTGATGGGAAGACAAGCTGTTACTGTGACTGAAGCTTTTCCCACACTCCAGGCATTTATAAGGTTTCTCCCCTGTGTGAATTCTTTGATGGACAATAAGGTGTCCACTCTGATCAAAGCTTTTTCCACATTGTAGGCATTTAAATGGTTTCTCCTCTGTATGATGTCTTTGATGGAGAGTAAGGTTTCTACTCTTACAGAAGCTGCTGCCACAATCCAGGCATTTATACGGTTTCTCCCCTGTGTGAATTCTGTGATGGGAAGAAAGTTTTCCAATCTGATTCATGCTTTTTCCACACTCTAGACAATTGCATAGTTTCTCCATTTGGTGAATCATTTCATGTGATCTTGGGCTTCCCCTCAGACTGAACGTTTTCCCACATTCCTGGCATTTATGTTTTTTCTTTCTGTTATAGGTGCTCCAGTGAATATTAATATCTGGTTTTTCAGGAGTACTTTGTCTGCTTGCAGTGGTCTCATTTCTATTTTCTCTTTGGTTCATTTTCTGCCGTAGAAAGTTACCCCCCTGGAAAGCTCTAGTATTATTTTTCTCATTAGATGTGTGTTTTCCCTCCTCCTTCCTCAGAGCGTCACAGCATTCATCTTCCTCTTTCACATCTGAATATATCTCTTTTTTCTCCATGGTTGGATGCTCAGATGTTCCATTTACTGATTCCCACATACAACCTGCTGAAAAAAGAAAAGAAAAGAAAAACCTGCTGTGAGGACAGGACATTTTTCCTAAGTATCTGGGTCACAGTTTTCTGGTAATGGTTGTGTTTAACCCACTGAATGCTCCAAATTGACAGTTCTCCACTTCCCCTCTCAATCCCTTCTAAATTCCAAGGGGAGTAGGTTGACAGAGCAGCCAATCAGTAATGAGCATGGCAAGAGGACAAAAGAGAAAGATATACAATGGAGACATCCTGCCTCAATGTGATCTAATGGTTTTAAGTTTCTCTGTTCCTTGGGTGCTGTGTGGTTTCCGGGCTGTATGGCCGTGTTCTAGCAGCATTCTCTCCTGACGTTTCACCTGCATCTGTGGCTGGCATCTTCAGAGGATCCTCTGAAGATGCCAACCACAGATGCAGGTGAAACGTCAGGAGAGAACGCTGCTAGAACACGGCCATACAGCCCGGAAACCATACAGCACCCAAGTGATTCCGGCCATGAAAGCCTTCGACAATACATTTCTCTGTTCCTGCCTGAGTGAATGTAAAGACTGGAGCGGTTTGGGTGAGGTTTTGGGGAAATGAGGAACATTATTTAAGACAGGGATAGGCAAAGTGTCCGAAGAGAGGCGGTAATCTAAGGTGAACTATGATTTGAAACTATTACATTGTTTTAGTTTAACATCACAGGGGTGTCCTTTAGATCTTGGGAAAGAGATATGTGCCAGTTACCTTTTTTATTTTGTGTATGCCTAGATGTCTGCAGGACAGCCAGGCAGGAAGGTGGTCGAGCAGAGAGAGGGAGGGAGATAGAGATGACTGTCACCTCTCCACCACTAACACCTTAGAAGAGTGCCTAGAACTGGCCCTGTATTGGCTGATTCTTCTATGAAGATTCTGAGTGCCAACCAGTGGTGGGATCCAAAAATTTTAGTAACAGGTTCCCTCGCCAGCCCCCTCTCAGCAAAGGGGGCAGAGGCGTACCTAGGCAAACCTGAGCCTTGGGCAAAACTTGAGTTGGATACCCCCCCCCCCACATGGGCAGCCACCCCACCACGACCCCAATTTTTTTTTTGCACCGGGTCATTTCTAAATCATCATCACATTATAGAAAATGCCCCAACTCACAAATCTGAACACAGCAATGGTGAAACACACAGGTTCTTTGATAGAGACTGGTGAGAGAAAAGGTACGAAAGGCTGAGAATCAATGAACTGCAGTACCTGAAAGGGATTAACCCAGTTCAGGGAGTTACATTATTAGTCGCAATTGCCATATGGAACCTTCACATTCAAAGGCAGTATGCCTCTTGGGGAGGCGAGGGTGTGGAGACGGAAAAGCGGACCCAATTAGTAACCCCTTCTCGGCACACACAAATACTTAGTAACCCACTCTCAGGAACTGGTGAGAACCTGCTGGATCCCACCTCTGAGTATGGTCCTGTGACCGACAAGATAATCTTGACCAATTCAGAACTTGTAAGAAATAGATGGAAGGCAGCATTTCACTGGGACAGTGATTGGGGGACAGTCAACAGACTCCGCACTATCCTCATTCAGAAATGGGAAATCTCTGGCATATTCTGCCCTGGAGACTTCTGGGAGTAACTGTGCTTTGAGAAAGCAGTGACAAGTCAAGCAATCAGAACAAAGACCAGCCATATGCCAGCACGTGACCAGATGAGAGATGCGGCTGATGGTGGGGTCAGAAATGACGTGACCTAGGAGAAGACGTTGCCTATTTTCAGATGTTCCGAATTTATAGGCACCATTTCAGGATCTACACTAATCAAAGATTTTTTTTTTAGGAGAAACAAAAGCTGTGAGGATAAACAAAGCCACCGAGATCCACCTGCCCTTGGAAGGAAGTGCAGGCAAAACACAGACCTAATATCTAAGCAGTTACCTGCTAATCCTTCCTCTTCTTCATCCACCAGGAGAAATGGCTCTTTGTCCTCTTCCAGCCAGGATATGAAGTCAGGTTTGGCAATCTGAGGTCCTGTTTATCAGGGAAAACAAACAAAATTAAGAGTAATTGTATTGTCGAAGGCCTTCACGGCCGGAATCACTGGAGTGCTGTGTGGTTTCCGGGCTGTATGGCCATGTTCTGTATGGCGAAATGTCAGGAGAGAATGCTGCTAGAACATGGCCATACAGCCCGGAAACCACACAGCACTCCCAAATTAGAGTCCCTCGGCGTGCACTTTAATGCAAAAATTCAAAGCTAACTTGAATCTCTTTCCCCAAGTCAAACAGAAATATCAACTGAAAATGAAAAGTGGCAGAGAAGCCAGCAGTTTCCTCTACTGCCACATCTCAGTCCTAACCTGGATAGCTTTAAAAGGGACTTGGACAGATTTATGGAGGAGAAGTTGATCTCTTGATCCTCCTTGATCTGAGATTGCAAATGCCTTTGCAGTGGCATAGGAGGTTAAGAGCTCATGTATCTAATCTGGAGGAACCGGGTTTGATTCCCAGCTCTGCCACCTGAGCTCTGGAGGCTTATTTGGGGAATTCAGATTAGCCTGGGCACTCCCACACACGCCAGCTGGGTGACCTTGGGCTAGTCACAGCTTCTTGGAGCTCTCTCAGCCCCACCCACCTCACAGGGTGTTTGTTGTGAGGGGGGAAGGGCAAGGAGATTGTCAGCCCCTTTGAGTCTCCTGCAGGAGAGAAAGGGGGGATATAAATCCAAACTCTTCTTCTTCTTCTTCTTCTCTTAGCGGTCCAGGTGCTCGGGAGCAGCAGCAGCAGCAGCAGAAGGCCATTGCTTTCACATCCTGCATGTGAGCTCCCAAAGGCACCTGGTGGGCCACTGCGAGTAGCAGAGTGCTGGACTAGATGGACTCTGGTCTGATCCAGCAGGCTAGTTCTTATGTTCTAGTGAGACACGGTCCAGACTGGAGGGAAGTCCCAGCTGAGACAGCCCCACCGGCACCAGACCATGCACCCTTTGTTTTTCTTGACATGGACAGCCCAGGAGAAAAAGATCGTCACCCAGAGAGGCCACGTTCCCAAAATTCTCCAGCATGACTTCCTTGTACAGAGCTTTCTGGCCTGGGCTCAGCAAGGTCCACTCCCGCTGGGTGAAATACACAGCCACCTCTTCGAAGGTCGCCCCACCCTGCGAGAAGAAAAAAGAAGGAAGCATTTATTTATGTCACTGGAAAGCTGTTCCATGGCACGATAGCCAAGAAGACAAAGGCTTTAAATGAATAATAAACGACCTGAACAAATCGGGCCAGGGAGAGTCATATAAGGACATCTGCCCCCCACCAGCATTCCATGGGTCATCTTGAGGCCAGAGGGTTGTCTACATGGGTAAGAGACCAGCGATCTTATGGGGGAGATGCACCAGATGTTCGACTGAAAAAGACCCAGCTGTTTCCTGTGGCATTTTATTTATTTATTTAGTCAGTCATAAGAACATAGGAACATAAGAACTAGCCTGCTGGATCAGACCAGAGTCCATCGAGTCCAGCACTCTGCTACTCGCAGTGGCCCACCAGGTGCCTTTGGGAGCTCACATGCAGGATGTGAAAGCAATGGCCTTCTGCTACTGCTGCTTCTGAGCACCTGGTCTGCTCAGGCATTGGCAATCTCATTAATTTTATCTTTAATGATAGATTCTATTAATTTACCAGGAACCGATGTCAAACTGACTGGCCTGTAATTTCCTGGGTCCCTCCTAGATCCTTTTTTAAAGATTGGTGTGACATTGGCCATCTTCCAGTCTTCAGGGAGGGAGGCAGATTTCAGGGATAAGTTGCATATTAAAGTGAGAACATCCGCAATTTCATGCTTGAGCTCTTTAAGAACTCTTGGATGAATGCAATCTGGGCCAGGGGATTTGGTAGCATTTAGTTTAGTCATTTCATTCATTCAGTCGGCACTCGCCCAAAGGGTCCTACATTAAAATAGTACAAATGAGCTAAAAAGAAACATTAAAAAGCTAACGCGTACGAAGTATTAACACTGAAATATTAATTTACTAAAATGTGTAACTTGCATGATCCCGCTAATAAACACATCCCAAACTTGGGCATTCCACTCCAAAACCCACCCTGAACAATTTGTACACCCGGCAGAAATTATAACAAGTATACAGACGAGCACGGGTTTCATCTGAGAGTGAATGCCACCGTGTAGGGGTCACAACTGAGAAGGCCCTTCTCCTGGAGACAGCTAACCAAGCCACCATGGGGGCCAGGCACCTGCAAGAGGACCCTAGAGGAGTTTAGGGTGGTTGTAACGGGAGAGGCAATCCTGTAGGTATGAGGGTCCCAGAACGTTATATTCATGGTCCTGTATTGTTTCATATTCCCTGCTGGGATGCTCTGCAAATGCCATCCCAGGCAAGGAGAGACAATTTCCCTTCCTCTCCAGTGGAAAGACTTCTTGCAGCATCAAAACAAGGGCTAGGAGCTCAATCCTCTGAGCTTTGTGACAGAACAGGAAGAATTTCTGCCCCCCCCCCCCCCCGGCACATCTCCCCAGTGACACCCCCTTACCTGTGGCGGCTGCATGGCAGCACTTGACTCTTCTCCACACGAAGGAGAAGGCATCCAGAGGTCTTTCTGCTGCAGCCTGGAAGGGAGAGGAACAAATAGGATGCTGTGTTATTCCCTGGAGTAGATCTCTATCCAGACTGGGTTTGGGGCAGACTGTAAGGTACTGGATTTGATAAATGGGGGCTCTGGAGTGTTTCAGTGAGGAAGAAGAAGAAGAAGAAGAAGAAGAAGAAGAAGAAGAAGAAGAAGAAGAAGAAGAAGAAGAAGAAGAAGAAGAAGAAGAAGAAGAAGAAGAAGAAGAAGAAGAAGAAGAAGAAGAAGAAGAAGAAGAATTATTATTATTATATTATTATTGTTATTGTTATTGTTATTGTTATTGTTATTGTTGTTGTTGTTGTTGTTGTTGTTATTATTATTATTATTATTATTATTATTATTATTATTATTATTGGGTTTTTGTACTTTGCTTTTCTCTGCCTTCAAGGAGTCTCAAAGCTTCCCTTCCAACAACAGACACCTTGTGTGGTAGGTGGGGCTGAGGGAGGTCTGAGAGAACTGTGACAGGCCCAAGGTTAGAGTAGAAGAAGAGTTTGGATTTATATCCTGCTTTTCTCAAATGTCAGGCGTTTCAAAATGGCTTATAATCACCCACCCTTAGCAACAGACATCTTGTGAAGTAGGTGGGGTTGAGAGAGTTCTGAGAGAACTGTGACTAGACCAAGGTCACCCAGCAGGCTTCATGTGGAAGAGTGGGGAATCAAACTCGGTTCTGCAGATCAGAGTCCAAAGCCACGACACCATGCTGGCTCCCAAAGTCTCTCTTCGCTATTCTGTATGGTCACCCTTCCCCCACTGAAATTTCTCCTCAACTATGCAAATCCATATCAATGGCAGTGGCTTATCTGGTGAACCAAATGTGTTTCTGCACTCCTACATTCCTGCTGGGTGACCTTGGGCCAGTCACAGTTCTCTCAGAACTTTCTCAGCCCCACCTGCCTCACAAGGTGTCTGTTGTGGGGAGAGGAAGGGAAAGGAGCTTGTCGGCCACTTTGAGTCTCCTTCTAGGAGAGAGAAATGGGATATAAATCCAAGGAGCCAGCGTGGTGTAGTGGTTAAGAGCAGGTGCACTCTAATCTGGAGAACCGGGTTTGATTCCCCACTCCTCCACTTGAGTGGCAGAGGCTTATCTGGTGAACCAGATGTGTTTCCGCACATCTACATTCCTGCTGGGTGACCTTGGGCTGGTCACAGTTCTCTCAGAACTCTCTCAGCCCCACCTGCCTCACAAGGTACCTGTTGTGGGGAGAGGAAGGGAAAGCAGCTTGTAGGCCACCTTGAGTCTCTTTACTGGCATCCAAAATTCTTCTTCTTCTTTCAGTTCATAAAAGAGGAAATGTTTGGATTTATACCCCCCTTTCTCTCCTGTAAGGAGACTCAAGGTGTCCTACAAGTTCCTTTCCCTTCTTCTCCCCACAACAGACACCTTGTGAGGTAGGTGGGGCTGAGAGAGTTCCAAAGAACTGTGACTAGCCCAAGGTCATCCAGCAGGAACATAGGAATGGGGAAACAAATCTAGTTCACTAGATAAGACTCCACTGCTTATGTGGAGGCTCCAGGAAGCATGCAACACACAAAAATAAAAATAAAATCAGTAAACTATAGCTATCAATATCCCAGCACAAAAATCACCTCAGAGGGATAGACAACCAATGAAAACTGCAACCCAATAAAATCCACATTAATACAGGGAAAGGGTTGAACAACTGTGTTACAGGCCCTGTGAAACTGCCCTATGTCTCGCAGGGCTCGAGTCTCACTTGAAAGGAGGGGGGATATGATTGAAGTCTATCAAATGATGCAGGGGGTAGAAAATGTTGACAGAGAGACATTTTTCTCTCTTTCTCACAATACTAGAACCAGGGGGCATCCATTGAAAATGCTGGGGGGAAGAATTAGGACTAATAAAAGGAAACACTTCTTCACGCAACGTGGGATTGGTGTTTGGAATATGCTGCCACAGGAGGTGGTGATGGCCACTAACATGGATAGCTTTAAAAGGAGCTTGGACAGATTTATGGAGGAGAAGTCGATCTCTGGCTCCCAATCTTGATCCTCCTTGGTCGGAGATTGCAAATGCCTTAGCAGACCAGGTGTTTGGGAGCAGCAGCAGCAGCAGAAGGCCATTGCTTTCGCATCCTGCATGTGAGCTCCCAAAGGCACCTGGTGGGCCACTGCGAGTAGCAGAGTGCTGGACTAGATGGACTTTTGTCTGATCCAGCAGGCTCGTTCTTTTGTTCTTAAAGTGTTACACCAGGCTGGGGCCAGAGCCAAAAAGGCTCCGGTCATGGTTGAGGCCTACTGGATGGGTTTTGGGCCAGGGACTACCAACAAGTTGCTATGTATTGAGCGTGATGCTCTTTGCGGAACGTTTTGGGAGAGGCGGTCCTACAAATATGGAGGCCCCAGACTTTTTAGGGCTTTGAAGGTTAGCACCAAAACCTTTAATCTGCTTTGGTGCTCAGGTTGGGACTGGCCTGGTGAAGATGCCAGGTGGGTTACATTTGTGACCTGTACCTCCATCGACAAGGAAGGATTCAGAATCCCTCCTGGACTCTTGACAGTCAGAAAAGGTAAACTGCACCCCCTCAAGAGTGAGAAGTTGGCCATCCCCATCTGCACTTCCGCAGCTCAGCCACAGGACTTTAATCATTGATGGATTTACTTTCAGCGGACTCTCCTTTGGCCAATTCACCACGACAACCGGTTAAAATATCCAGGGCAGCATCTAGTCAGCCAACCATTAACAGATATGGCTGAGTGTCATCAGCGGTGACAACCCAATCCAAAGCTCCGACTCAACTTGGCAGGAGGGTGTATATAGATGTTGGAAAACATTGGAAGAGACTGTCCCTTGAGGAACCCCGCGCACACCAACAAATGGGTGCTGAGGTTCTCTCCCCAATCGCTAACCCCCTGTCCCAAACCTTGGAGAAATGAGGACAGCCGCCATAAGGCTGACCCGGGTATCTCAGGGATGGTGAGGTGATGAGTCAAAAGATCACGACACCTGGTATCATCATATCAAGCAATAACAGCAGGCCTGGCTCACCTCCAGAGATTATTGTATCACTATAACCTGTTTGCATCTGCAAGACGAGAGCAAGGCTGGGAAGCATAAGACGTTGTGGGAGGTCACGGATTCTACCAATGCATGAGGTCAACATAATGATTCAACACGCTTAGCAACATGAAAGACACACGGCTATATGGATGCAAGGATATCTGACGGCCAATTTTCTCTCTTTCTCAATACTAGAACCAGGGGGCATCCATTGAAAATGCTGGGGGGAAGAATTAGGACTAATTAAAGGAAACACTTCTTCACGCAACGTGTGATTGGTGTTTGGAATCTGCTGCCACAGGTGGTGGTGATGGCCACTCACCTGGATAGCTTTAAAAAGGGCTTGGACAGATTTATGGAGGAGAAATCGATCTATAGCTACCAATCTTGATCCGCCTTGATCTGAGGTTGCAAATGCCTGAGCAGACCAGGTGCTCAGGAGCAGCAGCCACAGAAGGCCATTGCTTTCACCTCCTGCAGGTGAGCTCCCAAAGGCACCTGGTGGGCCACTGCGAGTAGCAGAGAGCTGGACTAGATGGACTCTGGTCTGATCCAGCAAGGCTAGTTCTTATGTTCTTAGAAAGCCCACACAGACCTCTGCTGCACCTTCCCAGGGCAGGGGAAAGAAAACTTCCTGCCCTTTGGGGGAAGCCTGTGGACTTCGAAAGGGCAGCCAAGCACGTGGTTCAGTTGTGACATTCAGCACCACAGTAAAGCAGGTTTGGGAAAGGACAGCGAAAAGCTGAGGGATGCCCCAGGAGGGGCCTGAATGCTCCTCACAATAACCGAGGTGGGGGGTGGGGGAAGCAGGACAGAGACCCTTTCCAAAGCCTCAAGCCCAGAGCAAACAGCCATGAGGCTGTTCACACCCCTCCCCTCTCCTGCACCTGCCCCCTGCCCCCCTTTGTGTTTTCTCTCCCTTCCTAAAAGGGCCTCTGGAAAGAGCCTGTCCAGCTTCCCAAGGTGCCGGGTTCGGATCCTGATCTCAAGTCAACGCAGGGACATCATGGCTCGGCTCAAAAGGGTCCAAGGTGCAGGAGGGGAAAGGCAGGGTCACAGGTGGGATGGGGGGAGGCTTTTTATCCCCCCCCCCTTCTCTCTATTTGAGGCCACGCATTGCAAACTCCCTCCCCATATTAACCCCTTCGCTCCCTTCCAGCCCCTTCGTGCTCACCGGAGCCCCCCAAGCCACTGAAGCAGCTCCCCGGGAAATGCCAAGGCGGCTCCTGCAAACGGAGAGTGGGGGGGGGGGGGATACAGGAAATGGCTCCCCCGGCCCCCTCCCATCTGCCTCTCTAGGACTGCTGTTTTCTCTCTGTCTGCCTTTAACCCTTGGAGAGCCTGTCACCAGCTCCAGGGACCAAGCAGAGGGAGCATCAGGGGTGGCCAACGTATGGCACTCCAGATGTTCCTGGACTACCATTCCCAACAGCCCCTGCCAGCTGACAGGGGCAGATGGGGATTGTGGTCCATGAACATCTGGGGTGCCATAGGTTGGCCACCCCTGAATGGGGCGGGTCGGGTCAATGTTGCGTGTGATGGAGAGCCATTGAGGGCGGCAGACCTTCGGGGCGTGGCTTCCCATCATTGCCCGCCCCCGCGTGACGACCCTGGGCTTCCCCGGTGGTTCCCCCATCCAAGGACAAGCCACGCCCACCCTGCTTAGCTTCCCAGGCGCAGGCGAGGCAGGAGGCGGGCGGAGGGGCTGTTCTGCCCTTGCCCGCCTCTAGGGGGCGACCCTGAGCGGGCTGCAGAAGAGCCGCGCAACACAGGGACGCTGTGACACTTCCCAGAAGGCCTTGCGAGCACTAGGCCAACTTCCGGGTGTCCGGGGAGGGGACGGGTGTGTCTCGCAGGAGGTCCGGGGTGATCCATGGCGTCCTGTCGGGAGGGTCCTCTCCTGGCTCCCGTCTCCCGGCGGGAGGGAGGATCCGGCTCTTGCATGGTGAGGGGGGGGGTCCCTCAAACGGGTCAGGGGGAGGAAATGATGCTGCAACGGGGTGCAAGTGTGAGGGGGGGCTGGCCCGGGGAAGCGAGGAGGGGGGGGTCTTCCCGGGCAAGATCTGGGGGTGGCGTGGGGGGGTTGTGTTTCCACCCCCCTCCCCCAGTGTCTCCCAGTCCACCCGCCCTGCGCTTATTCTGCGCTGCACCCCCAGACCAACCAGGGTCCCCCCCCCAACCCTCGCACTCCCGGGCACAGATGGGGGTCTGCCCGGGCCGGGGGGGGGGGGGGCGCAGCAGCAACGTGTCAGCTGCAGGAGCCGGAGCCAGCCCACAAATGGCTGCAAGGGCTGAACCTCAGCCACACAGTGGGGGTCCTTGGGCTGGGGGGGGGGGAGCTGCTGCCATAGCAACGACCCAAAAAATCTGCCCTGCCAATCAAACCTTCAATAGCCCCTCAGACCCTTATTCACCTCACCCACTTCCTAAAAGCACTTGGTGGGCGCCAGAAAAGGTTGGGAGGGCACCACGTTGAGGGTTCCTGACTTTGACAGATCCTCCGTCTGATCCAGCTGCTTTGGCTGACTGCAAAAGGTTTGTATTATTCAGCATTAGAGAAATAAATGCCCTCTCTGGTAAATCAGTGGATTGAGGACCTGAAAACTTAATCAGTGTTGGAATGTGTGGCATGTAGACAACTATTGCGCACGGACTACTTTTTAGATACTTGAAAACATTTCATAGAGACTTAATTGTAGATCTGCCATCACTGCTGTTATATGTCTATGTGTGTATTTTAATCTTGGTTGCTGAATTTTGAGTTTTCTCCCCTGTTACTTTTCTTCTTTTTGGGGGGAAAAATAAAAATAAAGTATTAGAGACTGGAGGAAAAAAAACCCCAAATATTCTTGCCGTTAGTTTGATACGTTGCATTATTTTGCTCAGTCGACTGGTTCTTCTTTCATTCTTGAAACCTCAGAGACAGGAATAGTCGACCAACTGGGCCATCTTTTCCTCTTTCAGAGATCTGCAGTGTCCTTTGAGGAGGTCGCCGTGTTCTTCACGGAGGAGGAATGGGCTCTGCTGGATTCAGGGCAAAGAAAACTCTACCGGGAAGTTATGGAGCGAAATTACAAGACAGTGGGCTTTCTGAGTAAGAATCTTTTCCTGTTGCCACGAACACAGGAGAAAAGGGAGGAGGTGCCATCCTTTTTGGCCTTCTTGTATTTCTGAATATTCTTTCATTTGCCACAGAAGAAACAATGAAACTTCCACACTTGAGCACTGCACAACACTTCAAAAAAAAAAAGGCAGAAAGTGCATTTAAAGGGCAGTGATTGGGTGAAATGAACAATTACAATTGTATCAAAAAATACTGATTTGGCTGTTAGGAAAACTAGACAATTCACCTCACAATAATTTCATAATTACCTGTCTCCCGTTTCATTTGGGCCACGAAGCCTTGCGTTTCTTTGTTGCAGCGTTTGCATTTTGCATACCTGCCTGCCTGCCTCCACAGGTAGAGGAATTTTGTTAAAATATTCCCAAACTGGATCTCTTTTATGGTCTGCTGCCATTACTGATTTTCCTCTTCCAGGGAGAGAATAATATGATTAACCCCAGGCTATACATACAAAAATATTCTGCTCAAAAGATTTCAGTTTTGTTTTTATTGATTGCCTCTCCCTCCTCACACTTAGTTCCATTTCAGATCCATTTTTGAAACTTAGCATTTCAGAGGTAATGGATTGTTTCTGTGTACATAGATTTGAAATGAATAGTGGAATTAGTGGAATTCTTAACTCTGTATATTTATTTTATAGTGGAATAGTGGAATTCTTAACTCCATATATTTATTTTATAACCGTTTTTTTGCTATGAAGAAGAGGCATGTTATGCATGCAGACACAAATCCACAGTTTTGAGAAGCACCAACATAAGCATCTGTGATATCTTCTAGTCAGAAAAATTGCCCCAAATAATTTTTACAGACTTTATGATTAATGGAATTCGTTTACCAAAAATGTAAATGTTGCATGAAAATATGTATGTAGCCTCATGCTACACGATTACAAACTGATCTTTATTCATGATGAATAACTTATGGAGTATAATGTATCTGAAATGGAAAACAATTTTGATATGGAAAAATGTATTTCTTGAGTGTGAAGGTCACAGTCGTTTGTAATTACGGAAATTGAGACAGAAGAAAAAAGAGGAACTAGAGGGAAAAGAACAAGGAACTCGGCTGTTGGTAGCCAAAAACACGGGATATTGACTCATGCTTGTGCCACATTTAGAATTAGCCAGTTTCTTACTTAAAGTTGGCTATGCTAGCTTTACTAATAACTGCATGTGGAAAGCCCCTGATGTATGTAGGGGAAAGGTGCTAGAAAGCAGATTGGTAGGTTATGAGTCCCGTGACCAAGTAAAGAAGAAGAAGAAGAAGAAGAAGAGGTTGGATTTATATCCCCCCTTTCTCTCCCGTAGGAGACTCAAAGGGGCTGACAATCTCCTTGCCCTTCCCCCCTCACAACAAACACCCTGTGAGGTAGGTGGGGCTGAGAGAGCTCAGAGAAGCTGTGACTAGCCCAAGGTCACCCAGCTGGCGTGTGTGGGAGTGCACAGGCTAATCTGAATCCCCCAGATAAGCCTCCACAGCTCAGGCGGCAGAGCGGGGAATCAAACCCGGTTCCTCCAGATTAGATACACGAGCTCTTAACCTCCTACGCCACTGCTGCTCCAGTAAGGGTTAGACAAGGGGAAAGAGCAGGAGACTTAAAATTGAGCTGTGCTATGCCACTGACCGCTATGTTTGTGAGTATTTCTGGTTAGGATATTCCACAACAACTTGATAATATGTCCCGTTATGTGTAGAATGCTTATCTCTGGGCTCTTCACTGTGCAGTGGGCTTGTAGTGAGATCTCCTCTTGTTTCTTTGATTACACAAACGATGGAACTCACTCCTAGCTGCACAGTTTTTCTGCCTCTCTTGGTTCTCTGAACTCTGCCAGTCAACTCAGCCTGAAAGGCACTGATCTCATCTGACCTAGTAGTATCAAAATTGCTGGCTTTGTAAAAGCTTTTAAAACACTGTTATATCAGGTTTTTTTTTTTGTTCTTGCGGTTATATCAATATTGTGACCCCCTTTCCATCAATAATCCCTCCCCCACCCCCAAGGAAGAGGCAGAACAGTCTCTTGGACTACACGTTGCTGAACAAGGAGACCATGTCCTAGATCTGATATTTGTCAGGAGCTGTCAACTCCTGATGAACAAAATCTATCTGACAGTGGCAACTCCGTAACAGCATGACTCATCCCCTCATGCTGTGCACCTGAACTGAAAAGAAACTGTGAGCTGATTGGTTGTAAATATGTATATTGGAGCACCTTCCTTATGAGGAGAGGCCAGGGGCGTAACGAGGCAAACTGCAGCCCTGGGCAAAACCTGAGTTGGATGCCCCCCCCCCCCCCATGGGCGGCCACTCCACCACATCCAAATTTTTTTTGCACCAGGATATTGGTACCTGCGGGGGGTGCATTTTTAGACATATCAGCACCAAAATTTCAGTGTATCATCAGGAGACTGTCCTTATGCTACCCCCCAAGTTTGGTGAGGTTTGCTTCAAGGAGTCCAAAGTTATGGACTGCCAAAGGGGGTGCCCCATCCCCCATTGTTTCCAATGGGAGCTAATAGGAGATGGGGGCTACAGTTTTGGGGGTCCATAACTTTGGCTCCCCTGAACCAAGCTGCACCAAACCTGGGGGGTATCATCAGGGCAGTCTCCTGATGAGACCATGAAAGTTTTGAGACTGTGCCTTCAGAAATGTGCCCCCGCCCCCAGCCTGCAACCCCCATTGACAGCAATACAGAAAACTCAGTGCAGAACAAAGATTCTTGGGCAAATTTCTGGGATGTTCCTGCCGGGGGCGCATTTTTGAATGTATTGGCACCAAAATTTCAGGGTGTCATCTGGAAACTGTCCTGATTGGACCCCCCAAGTTTGGTGCAGTTTGGTTTAGGGTCAAAGGGGGTTCCCACCCCCCCCCCATTCTTTGCTAAGGAGATGGGGGCTACCCCCTTTGAGGCTCCATAACCTAAAACAGCGTCCCCTGCAGGTCAAAAAGTGGAAAACCACTAAAAATACCCAAAAACGAACCCTGCCTTTTGATGTCCCCCACAAGGTGGTGCCCTGGGCAGCTGCCCACCTTGCCCAATGGGCATTACGCCCCTGGGAGAGGCTGCAGCTTTTGGGACTCTTTAGTTTGGAGAGGAGACGTCTGAGGGGGATATGATTGAAGTCTATAAAATTATGCATTAAACAGTAATGATCCTCCTACACTTGGGAGAATAGCCAATTACTTGCTGCAAGTCATGTCCTTAAGAGGTACGTAAAATACGCAAGTATAAAATCATATCTAAATGTGGAATATCCTACACCTCTGGTACTCCTGGTTTATCATAGATTGTGTATACAAGGAGCTCATTGTTATTTATTGCATTTTTATGGAAATTTAACTAACCTATAGTATTAATAAGTACATACCATTTATAGATCCTGGGGAAGGTTATACTTTTTTAGTAAATTGGCTGTGAATAAGGAATGGCTAGAAATATCTTAATTCCGGTTTTAAGTGTAGTTGTACTATATTTGTTTATAATTCTGTTTACAATTGAATGATTAAAATTTTTAATCTATGTTATATTTGTATAAATGAAGTGTGATGTTAGAATGTAAAACTACTCATAGATTACACACGCAATTCTTTTAAATTTAAACAATGGTGCATACCCACGCTTTTATACCTTATGCCAATAAAGGTTTATTGTGATTGTGGTGACTATAAAATTATGCATGGGGTAGAAAATGTTGACAGAGAGACATTTTTCTCTCTTTCTCACAATACTAGAACCAGGGGGCATCCATTGAAAATGCTGGGGGGAAGAATTAGGACTGATTCACGCAACGTGTGATTGGTGTTTGGAATCTGCTGCCACAGGAGGTGGTGATGGCCACTAACCTGGATAGCTTTAAAAGGGGCTTGGACAGATTTATGGAGGAGAAGTCAATCTATGGCTACCAATCTTGATTCTCCTTGATCTGAGATTGCAAATGCCTTAGCAGACCAGGTGCTCGGGAGCAGCAGCAGCAGAAGGCCATTGCTTTCACCTCCTGCATGTGAGCTCCCAAAGGCACCTGGTGGGCCACTGCGAGTAGCATAGTGCTGGACTAGATGGCCTCTGGTCTGATCCAGCAGGCTCTTTCTTATGTTCTTATACAGGGACTGTATGCAATTGGGACTGTATGCTAGGGACACTCATTTTCTGCGTAGCATTTTGTCAGTCAAAACCGTGAAATAAAAAGCCCTTCTTTGGAAGAGAATCTCTGCATTCGTGTACCTTACTTCAGGTTGCTGACTTAAAAGCTGACTGCTTTACTCTAATGTAGACCTCCGCTGCAGGATTATTTACCTTAACAATATTCTCTCTTCCCCTCTTCTCTTTCCTTCCACACACACAAACACACACACTTCCTGTCGCTGCTGCTGCTATCGCAGGAGAAGAGAGAGGCATATTTTTAAATATAGGACATGGTTTTCTTGATCAGCAACGTTTGCCTCATTCTGCACATGCAGAATAATGCACTTTCAAACTGCTTTCAGTGCTCTTTGAAGCTGTGCGGAATGGCAAATCCACTTGCAAACAGTTGTGAAAGTGGTTTGAAAACACATTATTTTGCGTGTGCGGAAGGGGCCTTTGGTCCAAGGAACTGTTTTTTAAAACAAAATTAAGAAAAAGGTTTTCAAAAGCCCTCCTGGCCATCGAGGAGGGCTGAGGTAGAGCAGGGGAGGTGGGGTGGACCCAAAAAGAGACCCTGCTTGTACTGTTCCTTGGAAAAGCCAACTCTCTGTTATTATTATATCAAGATACCGTTATCTCCATCAATATCCAACACAGCTGCTTCTGCCAATCATCCCTCAGTTAGGTTTCACGGTGAAAACAAGACTTCATAGTCAACTCTATCCAACCTTATGATGCTGTGAAAGTCAAAACATCCACCCAGATAAAATGAAAATTAGCATTCAGCCATTGACATTTGAAGGCTCTGCATTAAATTCTTTTAGATAAAAGTCAAAAGTGTATCTAAAATAGATAAAAACACAGAGCTCTAAAATCACAATTCCAGCAGGCAGCTGCTGCTTTCTCTTTGGATTGTATCACGCTTGATATGCTTATGACGCCACATCACAACAAACAACCAATATAACCCCTTCTGCGTTCCCAAATACTTTTTTGAAAATTCCATTTGTGTCTTGCTGTTGCAGGGAACTACCTTTCCCAGAAGGCCTTGCAAGTGCCAGAGAGGTCAATCTTGCCTATTGTCGCTGTCCAGGGAGCAGTTTTTCCTAGAGAAGAAAAAATATGCAATATGGAATTCCACCAAGTCTCTCTTCTTTCTTGTTTCCCCCGGCTGGAGGGAGAGTTTGGTTCTTGCGCATCTGCAGGAAAGGTGAATTTAGGATCTTCTCAACAGCTCTTGAGCAAGAATAGAGGAGGAGGGAGAGAAATTACGTGTGAACAGAAGTGGAAGTACAACAGGTGTCCAGAGGGAGCACAGAGAGAGACCCTTCCTTGGCAAGGTCTGTGCAGTGGGGGAGGGGGAGGCATGCTTGTGTTTTCACTTCCTTCAATGTGTTCCAGGCCACCAGCCCACCTTTAGCTTATTATTAGAACTTGGGTGGCCCGCTGGTCTCATGCAGCAGGGCTCGTTGTCCGTCCTTACCGGGCCCCGTATCTTACGACATCCGCAGTGCTCCTTTTTGCAAAGTTCTAGCCCGGAGAAGGCGCTTGGCCACGTCTTCATCCTATAATGGGACCAGTTGTAAAACCTTCTGCTGCTTCCTCTAGAGTGCGATTCTGATGAGCATCATCCTCTCGTTGGCTGTGGGCCTGAAGTCGTCAAGGCGGTCTTTATGGCAGCCCACAGGCCATCCAGAAGCCGAGGAAAACAGTTAAAAACAGAAGCAGGAAACTGATTAAAAAAACCCTCATAATTCAAGATTAATTGACTGCGTAAAACCCCTGCATGCACCGCTTGTCCTACGATACCTACAGTTAAAAGGTTAGAATCTGGATAATATAGGCACTGGGTGTTATTTCAGCTTGTATTTTTATTGCAGAAGATAGAAACTTGGCCACAGGAACAGTAAGTCTTTGGATAGCCCTGCCAATAAGATTGTTGGAATCTTCTCCTCAAGGAACATTTTCTTATTGGTCAGTAGAGATTCCAAGTTGATCAGCATGTTCCTTGAGAGGCTGGGCTTCATGTGGACGTGCGCTCTTGCCCACGTCTCATCCAAGGGACAGCTGCAGAGCCCGAAGCAGCCACCCATAGAAGGTGGGGGAGGGGTGGGAAGGGCAGAAGGGAGATGTGGTCCTTGCCTCTCCAAGAGGGCGGTGCAGCGTGGCCAAACCTGGAAGTGGGTGCTGCTGCGGAGCTACGCTGGCAGGCAAGTGGATGCTGGAACGGAGGCAGAGGTGGGCTGGGGCGTTCCGTCTGCTTCCACCAAAGTTCCAGCCCAGGAAAGTCAGCATCTGAGCCTGCAGACTCACTCTGCGCTTTTGTGTGGTGTAAACCTGTTTTGGCTATGGGCGATTTGGGTGGCAGGAGGTTTTTACCCTACTTTTTACTCCGTCCGAAGCATCTTCGGTGGTGCGGCGTCATCTTCGCCCCACTATCCCCAAACACCGCAGTGCTCCCCCTCTTGTGATCTAGATTGTGCTGTTAGAGTAACACCGAATGCCTTCATTGAGAAACATGTGTAAAGTAGACACCTTTTCTAGAATCCCAGTTTCCATGTATTTGGGGGGTTAAATAGTATAACCCCCAATTACTCCATGAGTTCCGCAGGGCCTGCAAGACTGAGCTGTTCCACCGGGCCTTTGGGGAAGCCGGCCGCTGATGCCCCCTCCCATAACATCAGTGGACTCTACCGCTCCTCCCCTCCCCCTCCTTTAGGGGATTTGATAGTAGGCCGCTTGGTATTTAGAAGCTGCATTTTAATGGGGTTTGGTTTTAATGAATATAGAGCTATGATTATTATTAGTTAATTTTGATATTTATTGATTTTATCTGTGCTCTATCTGTGTATCTTGTTTATTTTGTTGTTCACCGCCCTGAGCCCTCCGGGGGAGGGCGGTATATAAATATAATAAATAATAATAATACTCTCAATTAGGGGTTTTAAATAATTTAATTGGACTTGACCAAGAGAACCCATTTTTTTTACAGATTTTCTGTTTTTATTTCTTGGAGACTTCCAGTGTTTAAGAACTGTGAGGAACTCAAAAAACTAATTCATTTTTCTTTGTCATTGGTTTAATGTTTTGCATTTTTACAATTTGTTGACTGGCCAACGGGATTTTTCTTTCTTTCTTGGATTGTCAATGATGCACTAGGCCCCATTTTCCTTTTTCAGACACCCACAGTGTCCTTTGAGGAGGTCGCCGTGTTCTTCACGGAGGAGGAGTGGACTCTGCTGGATCCAGGCCAAAGAAAACTCTTCTGGGAAGTTATGGAGGAAAATTATGAGACCGTCACCTCTCTGGGTAAGGATCGTTCCCCTTTTTCAGTGACAGTGGAAGAGGAGGGAGGGAATGGTATCTTCCTCTGATACTCTTGAATCTCAGGAGGCTACTCCTTTTGCCACAGAGGAAGGGATGGAACTCCTGCAGCTGGGGATATTACAACATCTGAAAGGAAAACCCCAAACACTTACTGATTGGTGCCCCACCCTGAGACATGGACAATATATACCCCACTAAACATTCTCTTCTCACTAGTGTGTACCAGACTCTTCTCACAGTGTGTAACAGACTTCCCTCTGTGACACACTTCTGAAGACGCCAGCCACAGATGCAGGTGAAACGTTAGGAACAAGATCTACCAGACCACGGCCACACAGCCCGGAAAACCCACCACAACTTACCTGAATATTTTATTTATTTATTTTTGGATTTTTACCCAGCCCATCCCCAAAGGTCTCAGGGGGGCAATCAACATCATAAAAACATTACTGCAATTAAAACAACAATAAATATGTTAAAAGCAATTTACACAGAACATACTTATACATAACCCAAAATGGCGACTTACAAACCCTCATTTATTGCCCCTAGGAGGCCACAAAAATAGATGTCAGCCCAGCTGGCCTCTGGAAAAAGCCCAGCAGAATAGCTCCGTCTTACACGCCCTGCAGAAACAACTCAAGTTCCGCAGGGCCCTGATCTCGGTAGGAAGCATATCCCACCAGGTAGGGGCCAGGACTGAAAAGGCCCTGGCCCTTGTTGGACCAGCCGGATAGTTTTTGGACCAGGCATTTCTAAAAGGTTCTCCTCCGAAGAACGGAGGGACCTACTTGGGCAATATGAGGAAGGGCGTTCCCAATGTATGTGGGTCTAAGACCACTGACAGCCTTAAAGATCAATACCAATACCTTGAAGATAAGCTGGTACTTGATAGGCAGTCAATGAAGAAGGTACAGGGCAGGTATTATATGGTCCCTGCTAGAGGCTCCAGTTAGGAGCTCAGCAACCTCATGCTGAACAAGTTTTAATTTCCGGATTAGATTCAAGAGCAGGCCAGCGTAAAGTGAGTTACAATAATCCAATCTGGGGGTGACCGTTGCATGGATCACTGTGGCCAGGTCAGAACATGAGTGGTAAGGGGCCAACTGTCATGCCTGGCGGAGATAATAAAAAGCCATCTGGGTCGTTTTGGTGACCTGGGCCTCCAAGGAAATCCTGGATCACCCCTAGACTGGTAACCGATGAGATCAGATGTAGGGCCTCGCCGTCTAGCACAGGCAGTCTAAAGTCAGTTGGCATCTTTCCCTGACCCACCCAGAGGACCTCCATCTTTGCTGGATTCATTTTCAACCTGCTAGTTCTTAGCTAACCAGCCACAGCCTCAAGAGACCGTTGGAGAGCCTCAGAGGTTGAGTGCTGCTGGCCCGCCATTGTAAGAAGAAGAAGAGGAAGAGTTTGGATTTATATCCCCCCTTTCTCTCCTGCAGGAGACTCAAAGGGGCTGACAATCTCCTTGCCCTTCCGCCCTCACAACAAACACCTGTGAGGTGGGTGGGGCTGAGAGAGCTCCGAGAAGCTGTGACTAGCCCAAGGTCACCCAGCTGGCGTGCGTGGGAGTGCACAGGCTAATCTGAATTCCCCAGATAAGCCTCCACAGCTCAGGCGGCAGAGCGGGGAATCAAACCCGGTTCCTCCAGATTAGATACACGAGCTCTTAACCTCCTACGCCACTGCTGGGTGTCATCTGGGTGTCATCTGCTGTGATGTCATCATGTAGGTTTACATGTGAACAAATATCTCTGTGAAAGCTCGGATGAATGGGGAGCTCTGACCTCCTTTGCCCTCTGCCCCAGACAGAAACCCTCCTACCTTTCTTCGCCGGGAAAAACAATATGGGGCTTCAGACTGTACATCTGAAATCTCTGCAAAATTAACTCTCATTCCTGTTATTTAATAATGCAAGAGGAGTGCTGCCGGAGTCCATTGTCCATGAACTTAGCATGCCCTTGGCCTTTGATTCTGGTGTTTTTAGGAACTGGTTGCCAGGCTTTGTTAAACCATCTTCAAACCTACCAGGAAAATACAGCAGATGCTATACTCAGCAAAGGACAAGAGAGACCCCCTCACTTCTGCATACCCTGCAGCTGTGGAAAGGTCTACATAAGAACCACAAAATGTAGCATTCTGACTTGTATTAAGGAGCACAAAAGACACTGTCAGCTTAACCATCCTGAAAAATCTGCAGTAGCAGAACATGTGCTAAACAAACATAAGAACATAAGAACATAAGAACAAGCCAGCTGGATCAGACCAAAGTCCATCTAGTCCAGCTCTCTGCTACTCGCAGTGGCCAACCAGGTGCCTTTGGGAGCTCACATGTAGGATGTGAAAGCAATGGCCTTCTGCGGCTGTTGCTCCCGATCACCTGGTCTGTTAAGGCATTTGCAATCTCAGATCAAGGAGGATCAAGATTGGTAGCCATAAATCGACTTCTCCTCCATAAATCTGTCCAAGCCCCTTTTAAAGCTATCCAGGTTAGTGGCCATCACCACCTCCTGTGGCAGCATATTCCAAACACCAATCACACGCTAGTGTTCTCCTTCTTATTAGTCCTCCAATTCTTCCCCCAGCACTTTTCTTAAAGTGTGAATGCCCCTGGTTCTAGTATTGTGAGAAAGAGAGAAAAATTTCTCTCTGTCAACATTTTCTACCCCATGCATAATTCTTTTATAGACTTCAAATCATATGACCCCCCCCTCAGGATCGCCTTCCAAACTAAAGAGTCCCAAACGCTGCAGCCTCTCCTCATAAGGAAGGTGCTCCAGTCCCTCAATCATCCTTGTTGCCCTTCTCTGCACTTTTTCTATCTCCTCAATATCCTTTTTGAGATGCGGCGACCAGAACTGGACACAGTACTCCAAGTGCGGTCGCACCACTGCTTTATATAAGGGCATGACAATCTTTGCAGTTTTATTCTCAATTCCTTTCCTAATGATCCCAGCATAGAGTCCCAACTGGACATAACATTTTATTTGAAAACACTGAAATTCTGGACAATTCCGAAGGTTACTATGTCAGGCTGCACAGGGAGGCCATTGAAATTCACACACACCAAGACAACTTCAACAAGAAGGAAGAGACTCTGGGAATTAACAAAGCTTGGCTACCAGTGCTTAAAAACACCAGAATCAAAGCCCAAGGGCATGCTAAGTTCATGGACAATGGTCTCCACCCAGACACAGGATTTGCATTCACCAATACTGCTGTTACTGCAGGGAATGCAAATGCAACTACAGTGGAACCTCGGTTTTCGTTGGTCATCCGTCCGAAAAGATTAGATGAAAACCGAAACCGATGAAAACTGAGGCAAACTTTTCCATAGGAATCAATGTAAATCCAATTAATCCGTTCTAGGCACTCCAAAAAACATACCAAAACCACATTTTTTGATGAATAAACATAGTGCTTAATGCTGAAAACAGCAACAAACAATAACACTAGGACCAGCTTCAGAGCCAGTGGACCAATGTCGCACCAGAAAGCTGTCCAAAGAGGTCTGTTTCTGATGCCTCTTTAAGATTTGTCTGAAATGGGGCAAGACATTGTCTTTACACAAGCTGCAGACATGGCCTGCAACAGCTATGTCCGGGTGATTTTTCTCCACAAACCCCTGCACCTTACTGCAAATCGATGAAAACCGAGGCAAATCGATGAAAACCGAGATAAATTTTTCACTGAAAAAATCAATGAAAACTGAAACTGATGAAAACCGAAGGCAATGAAAACCAAGGTTTGACTGTACAATGTAAATGGACTGATAACCCCACCCACAATACAATGCACTCAACCACACCTTTGCATAGCAAGTTCCACCCAAACACTTACTGATTGGTTCCCCACCCTGGGACATGGACAATATATACCGCGCAAAATATTCCCTTCTCACTAGACACAGTGTGTCACACACTTCTCTCTGTGATACACCTCTGAAGATGCTAGCCACAGAAGCAGGCGGAATGTTAGGAACAAGATCTACCAGACCACAGCCACACAGCCCGGAAAACCCACAACCTCTCTCTATTTCCCTTCCCCTTTTATTTCCCTTCTTTAGTTTTGCCCCCTTCTCTCCCCCCGGCAGCCTCTGTGTGGAAATTTGTCCTAGTTGAGCTGTGCCAGCTCAGTCACTTGGCTGCGCTGGCCCCAGTTGCACAGGGGGTGACCTGCAAGGACTTGTGGGGACTCTCCCCACATTGTTTCTGTCCTCCTGGCAGCCCACACATCCTCATTTTTCTGTGTTTCATAGAATCTTAGAATCGTAGAGTTGTAATGGGACATACAAAACATTTAGTCCTACACCAGTGATGGCGAACGTTTTTGAGACCGAGTGCCCAAATTGCAACCCAAACCCTACTTATTTATCGCAAAGTGCCAACCCAGCAATTTAACCTGAATGCTGAGGTTTTAGTTTAGAAAAAACCAGTTGGCTCCCTCTTCCTCCGCCCCACCCGCTTGAACAGGGGCCAGCCTGCTCTAGCCTCCAGCAAGTCCCGCGTGCACCTCTCTGTGCCTCTCTAGCATCTCTGCCTCCTCTGCACCCTCCCCCTAGGGCAGCAGCCACCCGGAGCACAGGCACCAGGCCCGCCTACCGAGTCCTCCCTGCTCACCGTGGTGCACGCACGTCATGCTCAGTGGCCCAGGCCAGCCTAGGGGTGTGTGTGTGTGGGGGGTGACGAATTCTGTGTTTGCATGCCCACAGAGAGGGCTCCGAGTGCCACCTCTGGCACCCGTGCCATAGGTTCGCCATCACTGTCCTACACCCTGCTTAATGCAGGAACAGCCTATGGGTAGTCAGCAACAACCATTAAGGACATTTGATTCTTAATCCCCCTTTTTATTTCAGATTCTCTGCAAACCAGGTCATTTTGAAGGGTTCCAGAAATATCTGTTCCTGGCCCCAGATTGAAGCCTGTCCATAGTTTTTTCTGTTCTTTAAGGAAAAATATTTTAAAGCATTTCTTTTCTCATTGTGTCTCTTTGTGTTTCCTACACAAACTCAAAAAAACAAACAAATCCTGTACCTGCGATTTGGTATTTCTGCCTTTTCACTCTTCTATGATTTCTGTTTCTTTTTTGCAGCTGCAGGAGTGAGGGAGATGGTAACAGAAAAGGTTTCAAGAAGGCTTGTTGTGGGGAAAGACAAAGACCTGCAGATGGAAGCGAAATCTGGAGATCAAACGGCGTCAAAGCAAAAGCGCAGAAAGAAAAGAGAAGCAAAAGAGAAGCAAAAGAAGAAATTGGCTGACTTTCAGAGCAGAAATCAACCTGAGATCTCAGCCCAAGAGGAAATACAGCAGAGAAACACAAGGCATAAGGGTGCATTAAAAGACTCAAGGTTCCGCTGGAACACATATAAATGCCTAGAGTGTGGGAAGAGCTTCTCTTGCAGTAGCAGCCTAACTAAGCATCAGAAGCTTCACAGAAGGCAAAAGCCATATAAGTCTCCGGAGTGTGGAAAATGCTTCTCTCATAATGTTCAATTTACTGCCCATCAAAAGGTTCACCTGGGTGAGAAGCCATATAAATGTCTGGAATGTGGAAAGTGTTTCACCTGGAAAAGTCGGCTAACTGTACATCACAGGGTTCACATAGGGGTGAAGCCTTATGAATGCCTGGAGTGTGGAATGTGCTTCTCGCAGAGTGACCAACTAAATGTACATCACAGGGTTCACACAGGGGAGAAGACTTATAAATGTCTGGAATGTGGAAAGTGCTTCACCTGGAAAAGTCAGCTAACTGGACATCAAAAGGTTCACACAGGGGAGAAGTCTTATAAATGTTTGGAATGTGGAAAGAATTTCTCTTATATTTGTCACTTAAGAACACATCAATGGGTTCATTTTAAAAAAAAGGAACTTTATAAATGCCTGGAGTGTGGAAAGAGCTTCTCTTGCAATCGCAACCTAATATCACATCAAAGGATTCACACAGGGGAGAAGCCTTATAATTGCTTGGAGTGTGAAAAGTGCTTCAAAAGGAAAGATCAACTAACTGTACATCACAGGATTCATACGGGGGAGAAGCCTTACAAATGCCTGGAGTGTGGAAAGACCTTCTCTTGCAATCGCAACCTAATATCACATCAAAGGATTCACACAGGGGAGAAGCCTTATAATTGCTTGGAGTGTGAAAAGTGCTTCACTAGGAAAGATCAACTAGCTGTACATCACAGGATTCATACGGGGGAGAAGCCTTACAAATGCCTGGAGTGTGGAAAGACCTTCTCTTGCAATCGCAACCTAATATCACATCAGAGGGTTCACACAGGGGAGAAGCCTTATAAGAGCCTGGAGTGTGGAAACAGCTTCTCTTGCCAAAGCAATCTAACTAAACATCAAATGGTTCACACAGGGGAGAAGCCATATAAATGCTTGGAGTGTGGAAAGTGCTTCACTCGGAAAGATCAACTAACTATACACCAGAGGGTACACAGTGGAGAGAAGCCATATAAATGCTTGGAGTGTGGAAAGTGCTTCACTAGGAAAGATCAACTAGCTGTACATCACAGGATTCATACGGGGGAGAAGCCTTACAAATGCCTGGAGTGTGGAAAGACCTTCTCTTGTAATGGCAGCCTATTTCAGCATCAAAGGAGTCACACAGGTGAGAATCCTTATAAATGCCAGGAATGTGGAAAGAGCTTCTCTAGCCAAAGCAATCTAACTAAACATCAGATGGTTCACACAGGGGAGAAGCCATATAAATGCTTGGAGTGTGGAAAGTGTTTCTCTCGAAATAGCCATTTAACTATACATCAGAGGGTTCACACTGGGGAGAAGCCATACAAATGCCTGGAGTGTGGAAAATGCTTCTCTCGAAGTAGCCGACTAAGTGTACATCAAAGGATTCACACTGGGGAGAAGCCATACAAATGCCTGGAGTGTGGAAAGTTCTTCTCGCGGAGCGACCAACTAAATGTACATCAGAGGGTTCACACAGGGGAGAAGCCTTACAAATGCCTGGAGTGTGAAAAGACCTTCTCTTTTAATAGTGGCCTAAGTAAACATCAAAGGATCCACACTGGTGAGAAGCCATATAAATGCTTGGAGTGTGGAAAGTGCTTCTCACAAAGTAGCCAACTAACTGTACATCAAAGGGTTCACAGAGGAGAGAAACCATATAAATGTTTGGAGTGTGGAAAGTGCTTCTCTCAAAGTAGCCAACTAACTGTACATCAAAGGGTTCACATAGGGGAGAAGCCATATAAATGCTTGGAGTGTGGAAAGTGCTTCTTTCGAAATAGCCAACTAACGAAACATCAGAGGGTTCACACTGGGGAGAAACCATATAAATGCTTGGAGTGTGGAAAGTGCTTCTCTCAAATTAGCCACCTAACTGTACATCAGAGGGTTCACACTGGAGAGAAACCATATAAATGCCTGGAGTGTGGGAAGTGCTTCTCGCGGAGTGCCCAACTAATCATACATCAGAGGGTTCACACAGGGGAGAAGCCTTATAAATGCATGGAATGTGGAAAGAGCTTCATTCGGATTGATCAGCTAACTGTTCATCACAGGGTTCACACAGGGGAGAAGCCATATAAATGCCAGGAGTGTGGAAAGACCTTCTCCTCCAGTTACGCTGTAAGAACACATCAGTGGGTTCACACAGGGGAGAAGCCTTACAAATGTCTGGAGTGTGAAAAGACCTACTCTCGTAAAAGTGATCTAACTCAACATCAAAGGATTCACACAGGTGAGAAGCCATATAAATGCTTGGAGTGTGGAAAGTGCTTCACTTGGAACGGTCAGCTAACTATGCATCACAGGGTTCACACAGGAGAGAAGCCTTACAAATGCCAGGAGTGTAAAAAGACCTTCTCTCTTAATCGTGACCTAAGGAAACATCAGTGGGTTCACATAGGAGAGAAGCCATATAAATGCTTGGAGTGTGGAAACACCTTCTCTTGTAATGGTGACTTAGATAAACATCAAAGGGTTCACACTGGAGAGAAGCCATGTAAGTGCCTGGAGTGTGGAAAGAGCTTCTCTCATAATGGTCAACTAACGAAACATCAGAGGGTTCACACGGGGGAGAAGCCATATAAATGTTTGGAGTGTGGAAAGTGCTTTTCTCAAAGTAGCCACCTAACTATACATCAGAGGATTCACACTGTAGAGAAGCCATATAAATGCTTGGAGTGTGGAAAGATCTTCTCTTGTAATGGTGACCTAAGAAAACATAAAAGGTTTCACACGGGAGAAGCCATATAAATACTTGGGAGTGTGGAAAGTGCTTCTTTTGAAATAGCCACCTAAATGTACGTCAGAGGGTTCACACTGGAGAGAAGCCATATAAGTGCCTGGAGTGTGGAGAGTCGCAAAAACATTAGGTCAGTGGCAGATAGCAATAAAAAACACCTGGGTTCCTGGCCTATGAGATAACGGGTTAACATGGTTCCCATGGGACAGGAGTACCAGGGGAAGCCTAGTTGTCTACCAAGCCTGTCAAGCCATAAAGATCAAGGAAAGAATGCACAGATTGTAATGGATACATATAGCAGCCTGGTTACATATCTCTCTCTTGCAGCAGCAATCTGTTATTTTATGTTCTGGGAATGTATCTCAATCCCCTAGATAACACCCCCCTGACATACAGACTTCGGGACTCCTTAGCTCCAAAGACTGTTTTTCACAAACTCTTGGAAAAACTGGAGCCGGGTTCTCTACAGGGAATAAAGTGGACTGTGAATGCCAGCTTCATCAGAACTTGTTTTACCAAATGTGGTGCTTCAATGGCTATTCAGTAAACACTACTGATCAATGTTTCAGAGTCTGTTTATTAGCTTAAGTGTGTGAGACCTAACACGGCAGCAGATAACAAAAGAAAGCCACCTGGCTTCTTGCCGTACAAGATCCCTGATGTAACAGTTCACATGGGATAGGAATACTGGAGAAAGCTAGTTGTCTACAAAGTCATAAAAGATCAAGAAAAGGGCGCCTGAGCTCCAAAAAGTTCTTTTCACAGACTCCTGGGAAAATAGGAGTCCCACCCCTTCCTGCTCCCCAACCCCCATCCCCGGCCTCAGTGCTTAAACTGCAGTCTCTTCTGGCCTGCCTGGAGGGGAGGTCAGAAGAGACTGCAGGCTGCCAGTACGCCACTGACCAGATGCCTTTGGGATCTCACGTGCAGGATGTGAAAGCAAAAGCCTTCTGCTTCTGCTGCTGCTGCTGCGCACCTGGCCTGCTAAGGCATTTGCAATCTCAGATCAAGGAGGATCAAGATTGGTAGCCATAGATCAACTTCTCCATAAATCGGTCCAAGCCCCTTTTAAAGCTATCCAGGTTAGTGGCCAACACTACCTCCTGTGGCAGCATATTCCAAACACCAACCACACGTTGCGTGAAGAAGTGTTTCCTTTTATTAGTCCTAATTCCTCCCCCAAGCATTTTCAATGAATGCCCCCTGGTTCTAGTATTGTGAGAGAGATTTTTTTTTCTCTGTCGACATTTTCTACCCCATGCATAATGTTATAGACTTCAATCATATCCATCCCCCCCACCCCCAGACGTCTCCTCTCCAAACTAAAGAGTCCCAAACACTTCAGCCTCTCCTCATAGGGAAGGTGCTCCAGTCCCTCAATCATCCTCGTTGCCCTTCTCTGCACTTTTTCTATCTCTTTGATATCCTTTTTGAGATGTGGCGACCAGAACTGAACACAGTATTCCAAGTGCGGTCACACCACTGCTTTATATAAGGGCATGACAATCTTTGCAGTTTTATTATCAATCCCTTTCCTAATTATCCCCAGCATATTTATTTGTTTGTTTGTTTGTTTGATTGATTTATAGGCCGCCTCACCCCCAAAGGGGCTGCCATGCATTGAGTTGATATTCCCATGGAATATCCACTAAGATGCCCAAATCCCTTTCCTGGTCTGTGACTGATAGCACTGACCCTTGTAGCGTGTATGTGAAGTTTGGATTTTTTGCCCCTATGTGCATCACTTTGCATTTTGCTATATTGAACTGCATTTGCCATTTCTTAGTCCACTCACCTAATTTATCAAGGTCCGCTTGGAGCTCTTTGCAGTCTTTTGCGGTTCTCATCACCCTACATAATTTGGTATCATCTGCAAACTTGGCCACCACACTATCCACCCCTACTTCTAGGTCATTTATGAATAGGTTAAAGAGCACTGGTCCCAAAACGGATCCTTGGGGGACACCACTCCCTACATCTCTCCATTGCGAGAACTTCCCATTTACACCCACTCTTTGCTTCCTGTTTCTTAACCAGTTTTTAATCCATAGGAGGACTTCCCCTCTTATTCCTTCATTGCTGAGTTTTCTCAATAGTCTCTGGTGAGGAACTTTGTCAAAAGCCTTTTGGAAATCCAAGTAGACAATGTCCACTGGTTCCCCCTTATCCACATGCCTGTTTACACCCCCAAAGAACTCTAGTAAGTTTGTAAGACAGGATTTGCCTCTGCAAAAGCCATGCTGACTCTTTTCTCAGCAGAGTCTCTGCTTTTCTACGTGTTTTATAATTCTTACATCCTTTTAATGATAGATTCTTTACTAATTTACCAGGAACAGATGTCAAACTGGATCGGGCCTGTAATTTCCCCGGAGTCCCCCCCCTAGATCCTTTCTTAAAGATTGGTGTGACATTGGCCATCTTCCAGTCTTCAGGGATGGAGGCTGATTTCAGGGATAAGTTACATATTAAAGTGAGAAGATCAGCAATTTCATGCTTGAGCTCTTTAAGAACTCTTGGGTGAATGCAATCTGGGCCAGGGGATTTGGTAGCATTTAGTTGATCAAATGGCTGCCAAGAACGCCTTCCCTTTGTAATCTCACCACTTAATCTTTAACCTAGTTCCCTCGGATCTCAGCCTCCAAAGAAGCTTGGATTTCAGGTGCAGGAATTTTCCTCACCTCCCTCTTGGGTGAAGACAGATGCAAAGAATTCATTCAGCTTTTCTGCAATCTCCCTGTCATCTTTTAGCACACCTTTTGTTCCTTTGTCATCTAACGGGCCTACTGCTTCCCTAGCTGGCTTCCTACTTTTGATGTACTTGAAGAACTGTTTGCTGCTGGTCTTGATGTTCGCAGCCATGCGTTCCTCATAATCCTTTTTTGCCTCCCTTACAGCTAACTTGCTTTTCTTTTGGCCACCATTTGTGTTCCCTCTCATATTCCTCCCCAGTCAAGTTGGACTTCAATTTTCTAAAAGACATCTTTTTTTTCCTAATAATTTCCTCAACCTCCCTTGTTAACATGGTGGCTTTCCTTTGGACTGGGCGCTGCCTTTCCTAACCTGCGGAACACATTCCAGCTGAGCTTTTATTACTGTGTTTTTAAATAACCTCCAAGCATCTTACAAGCATCTTTGAGTTTCCTTGCAGGAAAGAAAGCAGAGATATAAATCCAAACTCTGCCTCTTCAAAACTGCCTGCCCTTTGGGGGAGGCCAGTGGACTTGGAAAGGGCAGCCAGGCACGTGGCTCAGTTGTGACATTCAGCACCACAGCAAGGCTGGTTTGGGAAAGGACAGAGAAAAGCCCAGGAAAGCTCCAGGAGGGACCTGAATCCTCCTCACAATAACTGGGAGGAAGCAGGACAGAGACCCTTTCCAAAGCCTCAAGCCCAGAGCAAACAGCCATGAGGCATCACAGACACACACACACACACACACACCCTTTGTGTTTTCTCTCCCTTCCTAAAAGGGCCTCTGGAAAGAGCCCGTCCAGCTTCCCAAGGTGCCGGGTTCGGATCCTGATCTCCAGTCAATGCTGGAACTTCGTGGCTCCGCTCAAAAGGGTCCAAGGGGGGCTACCTGGGGCAGGAGGAGAAAGGCGGGGTCACAGGTGGGATGGGGGGAGGGGAGGGGAGCCTTTTTCTCCCCCCCTCCTCTCTATTTGAGGCCACGCATTGCAAACTCCCTCCCCATATTAACCCCTCCGCTCCCTGACAGCCCCTTCGTGCTCACCGGAGCCCCCCAAGCCACTGAAGCAGCAGCACCCCTGGAAATGCCAAGTCGGCTCCTGCAAAGGGTGTGTGTGTGTGTGTGTGTGTGTGTACAGAAATTGACTCCCACCCAACTGCCTCTTTAGGACTGCTGCTCTCTCTCTCTCTCGCTGTCTTTAACCCTTGGAGAGTTTTACTGTTGCCAACCTCCAGGGGCGGGGAGGAGGAGGTCTCTTGGAGTTGCAGCCGCCGGTCTCCGGATTGCAGCGCTCGGTTCCCCTGGAGGAAAATGGT